>NC_091437.1:75504758-75804758 GCF_964237555.1 Oryctolagus cuniculus | reverse complement strand
TGGGGAGCAGCTCGGACTAGACTAAGTTACTGGAATTAAGACTTATTCTATGCATCTGCTCTCCTACAATATGGCGCTGGGAGAGGAGAAAACAGCTTCTACCCAGCTGCCTCCAGTTCAACCAATAAACTGTAGGACTTGCTCCTGATTGGAGAGCAGTGTACTCGGCGTGTGGGCAGCCAAGTTAGGATTGGCGGAGGAGGACTATGAAGGAGGAGAGAGACGGCATGCACTGGGAACATCTATGGGGAACATCTAGCTGAAGGAACACCCGTGCAGCCCCCGAGAGAACCGGCCGGCGGTGTGCCGCTCCCCTGCGGAAGTGGGGAATGCGGCCAGGGGGAACTGCCCTTCCACGGAGGTGGAAGGGATAGTAGCCAACCCGGGAAGAACCAGCAGCAAACCCGGGGAGGGCCGAGCAGACGAAAGAACAGCGCAGGGTCCTGTATTGCTCCTCCACGAAGAGGGGGAGCGACAACCTTGACTAGTAAGATGGCACTGGTACATGCCACCTTGATGGGATTGAATTGGACATTTCTAACTCTACCGTTTGGGGCAAGTCCGATTGAGCATGTCCCAAATTGTTCATCTCCTCCCTCTCTTATTACCCCTCTTATATTTAACAGAGATCACTTTTCAGTTAAATTTAAACACCTAAGAATAATTGTGTGTTAATTACAGAGTTCAACCAATAGTATTAAGTAGAACAAAAAAAAAATACTAAAAGGGATAAAGTATTAAGTTGTTCATCGATAGACTTTTAAAATAGTTTGACCACATATTAGTTTGTCAAGAATATAAAAACTCAGTGGACTACCTAAAATAAATTAATGGAAACATTACATATCAAAACTTGTGGGATACAGGGATGAGTACAAGAATACATTTATATTCTTTATCATTGAAAGTCTTTGTTATTCAAAAATAAATGATTAAAATGTGAAACAAGATGTTAAAGAAAATGCAGTCCAATAAGTATGGAAGTCATTAGGAAGTTGTAATATCAGTATAAAGTGAATTGATTATGAAACTAATAGTTGGTGTAAAAAGAAAAGGAAGGAGAAATAATACCATGTAAATAAAAATAAAAGAATTAGATATTCAAGAAAGGTAAGTAATTATTTAACAAATATTACAGATTTATAAAATATAAACTACATTATAACATATATGATAACCTAACAATGACATTTTCTCAGTAAGGAAAAAGAGAAATCTCAAATGAGAGTAGGAATTAGTTCATATTAATGATCTTCCTTCCTTGTAGTTCTAAGCATGAAAACATCTTAGTTTTTTGCTTTTTGATGCTTTATTTTCAAAGTTTGATATAAAAAATCCCTTGTTAGTTTTTTAATACTCTTCCCAAATTAACGATGATAAATTTATTTTATTTATTTTTAAAGGGCCAGAGTCCACATAAATAGGTAAATTTTTGGTGTGCAATATATTAATATTACTGTACAGCTCTTATCATGAGAAATATTCTCCTCATTCAAGAAGGAGAGTGTCCGTTGCAACATGAATGGCTGTTGAGATGGACATATACTGACCTAACCTATAATGAGTCAGACCCTTGTACTAACCCTTTCCGTGGGACCAAATCTGTGACTTGCTTCTAACCAGTATGCTATGCAAAGGTTTGGGATATTGCTCGTGTGATTGTGTTCATCAGATAAGACTGTCTAGCAGATGGAACTGAGCTGGACTAACACTTGGACAGAAATTCCATGTGGGTGGCATGTACCTAGTTGAGCCTTCACTTCTGCCCCTGAGAGTATGCATTAGCAGAGGTTAAACTAGACATGGAACTGGTGAAATGTAGGCATCTTAGCCAGCTGGCCAGTGCCCAGCCCTCAATGATTTTTAATCTATGGAGTGCAGCATTGGCACACTGGTGTTACGTAGCCACATGCCTTTGACTGATTCATGCAAAGATGAAAGATGGCCTGGGCTAATGTAGCTTGACTTCCTTAACTTACCCTGTCCATGACTTCCAATTCATTCCAACAAAGTGGAATAGCTAGAGATCGTCCTGTAGTAAGCTGCTGCCCTGAGAATCCCATGATTTTGTTAGTTGGAAATCCTGAAATTCCCATCCTTAATATCTGTTTTATATGTGTCCACTCCTGGGTTAGATCAGATTGGGGTCTATGTTTGGATGTGATTCCTAAGGATGTGATTGAAATCTACGTATATGTAGAGTAACCCTTTCCTTTGTTTTTTTGTTTTTTGTTTTGTTTTTGTTTTGTACTGACTAGCAAGCCATGTCAATACTTTTCTACCAATTTTTCATAGTAATACCTTCAAATACTAAATTCCTGTACACTTTTAAAAAGAGAGATATTTATTTATTTGAAAGGTCAAGTGACAGGTTATGAGCAAGGCAAAAGAGAGAGGGAGGAAAAGAAAGAGCAAGAGCGAGAGAAAGAGTGAGAGAGAATCTTTCATTTCCAAATGGTCAAAACAGCTGGGTTGGCCAAGCTGAAGTCAGGAGCCAGGAACTCCGTTCTGGTCTCCCACACAGGTGGCAGGGACCCAAGCACTCAGGCCATCTTCCACTGATTTCCTAGGCACATTAGCAGGAAGCTGGATAGGAAGTAGAGTAGCACTCTGATACAGGATGCCTGCATCCCAAGTGGTAGTTTAACCTGCAGCACCACAACACTGGTCCCAATTTCCAGTACTTTACAAAGTTTCATACATTGTGCCATGAAGCTGAAATGTTTTGGTGGAGATAATGTCAAAATATGACATTTCATAACTATAACATAGGAAAACACACTTTCCCAAAATATATACATTCAACTGCTTTAGGGCAAAATGTATTTTCATAGTCGTGGAAACTTGAAAAACAGTTTACAAACATATTTTCTCAAGCTTTAATCCAATAATTGTGTTTTTGAGGGACCAGTGTTGTAGATAAAAGCCACAGCCTAGGAAGCTGGCACCTCACATGAGTGTTAGTTCATGTCCCAGCTGTTCCACTTCTGATCCAGCTCTAATGCACCTGAGAAAAGAATGGAAATGGTCCACATGTTTGAGCCACTGCACCCACCTGGGAGACTGATTGAATTTTGGCTTGGCTCAGCCCTGTTGCAGCCATCTGGGGTAGTGAACCAGTGGATGGAGAAAATCCCTCTCTCTCTCTCTCTCTCTCTCTCTCTCTCTCTCTCTCTCCACCCCATAACTCTGACTTTCCAATAAATAATTCTTTAAAAATATTTTCGAACATAAGTTACAAACTTATGAATAAAGATACATTTATAACTTTGGCATTATGTAAACATTACTGATCAGCTAAGTTAAGTCAGTTAGCTTATGGTCTCAACTTCTCAAACAATAAGAGCCACCTCTACTGAGCCTCATCTGTGTGGGTCATTCTTACTTACTAAGTGCTTTACTTACATTAATTAATTTACTTCTCTCAACACCTCCATGTGATGAGTTGCATTTTCAACCCCATATTAAAGTGGAGAGAAATGGAGTCAAAAGGATGTGGGAAGAATCATTATGTTCTTAAAAATTGGATATAGGAAGTACATGAAATTTGTTCCCTTTATATAAATTTTAAAAATTAAATAACTTCTTCAAAGTAATATATGTTGAATGTGGGGTAGACAGGATACAAAGCCAAAGGATGTCACTCCTCCAAACATACTCTTTTATTTTTTGGGGGGCAAGCAGAGTGGACAGTGAGAGAGAGAGACAGAGAGAAAGGTCTTCCTTTACCGTTGGCTCACTCTCCAATGGCCGCCGCGGCCGGCATGCTGTGGCCGGTGCACCGCGCTGATCCGATGGCAGGAGCCAGGTACTTATCCTGGTCTCCCATGGGGTGCAGGGCCCAAGCACTTGGGCCATCCTCCACTGTACTCCCTGGCCACAGCAGAGAGCTGGCCTGGAAGAGGGGCAACCGGGACAGAATCCGGCGCCCCGACTGGGACTAGAACCCGGTGTGCCGGCGCCGCTAGGCGGAGGATTAGCCTAGTGAGCCGCAGCACCGGCCATCAAACATATTCTTAAAACACAGAAATGGATAACTCAGTTCCATAAAAGGAATTACTTGACCTTTTTGATTTCTTTCCTTCATTGTTTTATTAAAATATTTATTGAAGTGTCCCATGTGCAGGTACTCTGCTAAGGATAAACTGGGAGGTAGGACAGAGTTTTCCTCTCTGCATCTTCTGGGATAGGGAGGTCATGTGACAGATGTGGACATGGAGAGCACAGGGAGCCAAGAGATTCACATGACTTATTCTTAGCAGTGCAGGAAGGACTTCTTGGAGAAAACTGATTGGACACGTGCAGTGTTCATTACTCAAGGGAGGTCAAATACAGCTGGAGCTGGATCACTGACCACCAATTGTGCACCGGGGGAAATGAGGCTGGGAAGGCCACGAAGTGAAGTACAGGAAAGGATCTGATGTGAATCAGTAAGTATAGGGGCTGTAGTTCACAAAGCCAGGGTGGGCACAGGGATGTGAAAGGGGATCAACCCTGGCACCTGAACACTCACTCACACATATACCTGCACACACATACACCTGTACACACAAGCTTGCACATATGTTACATTATGCTCCCTGAAAATTAGTCATATGGCTGCATCTTCACCCACATCTGCTGGTGTCTGGAAACACTCTGCTGGATTTCATCCCTCAAGTTAGATGTAGATCAGAAATCTGACAATACTTTTGAGCTGATCTAAATGTAGATCAGCTCCTTTTACCTTCCATACTGGACCCATCAGTTCACTCATTTATATAAAAAACAATAGTTCCATTATAGTCACCTCTTAATATCTATAGTGGATGGGTTGTAGGTCTCCCAAAAAATTAAATTTGCAGATTTTAAGTCTCCAATATAAAATAGCACAGTGTTTGTGTATAACATATGCATGTCCTCCCATACTGTTTAAATCATGCCTAGATTACTTATAACACCTAATACTGTGCAGATGCTATGTGAACAACAATTACATGGTATTGTTTAGGAAATAATGACAGCAAAAATGTCTTTCCACATTTAGTATAGATGCACTTTTTCCAAATGTTTCAACCTATACTTGGTTGAAGCCAAGGAAGCAGAACCAGTGGTTACAGAGCAATGACTGTTTTCTCAGATTTCATAATGTTGAAGTTTGTAGTTGTCCTTGTGACTTGTCTTTTGTTCATTGTCTTCTGTAGTGTAGCTACTCAGAGGCTGGTCTTTTGAATCTGACCATAGATTCAAATCTTGTGTCTTCTATTAAAACCTGTAGGACATAGAACAAGGTAATGTAATTTCCTTGACTTAATTTCCTAATGTTAACAACGAAGATAGTAATGTCAATGACAGGTTATTGTTGAGTTTCAAATAAATAACTCATGTGAAGTCTAAGCGCAGGGCTTAAATGTATGTGTATACATATGTATACATGAAACTGCAGATGATAAAGGAACTCCCTCCTTTCGTTTAACAGGAAACTGTCCTTCGGTACCTAATACACTTATAGTCCATAGTATCATTTGCCTGTCTGTTACATAGTAACCTGCTATCCCATAATAGTTGTCTTTATAAAATCTACTGATCTGTTTTTTTTAGGGTCCTTAATAAAACCAAATAAAATTGGCCAGTAGCAAAAATTGTAACTGGAGCCTGTGCTGATCAACTATGATTGGCTGGCAAATTACTTTGTGGTTCATTATCTTGTGAAATGACACACCCCAGTCACATCTCAACAGCCGTCTTTGAACACATGACATGTATACAAATGTGATCTACTAATGTGCATGCTCAGGGAAAGTCCCACACCCCTTTCCTCTTACTTACCATGTTCGGTCACTGAGTTGTGTGCCTCGTTTCCTTTAACATCATAAATTCCTAAATCGCTTTCTGAACAGGGAGATGGATTTGGGTTTTGTTGTTATTTCTCAAGTCCCCTTACAAGTCTGTAATAATACATTTCCACTTCTCAGAAGACGCACTGTCTTCGTAGTGAGAGTATAAGTGCATGGGCTTGGGTGTTCAACAATACTCACACATACAGAAATAGATATGTCTGCATAGATGTATTGATACAAAATAGTTATGCATTGGCACAAAGCCAGAGCAACTACCCAATTAACATATTGTTTAAATTCAGATACTGTTTGCCAAAGAGGTAGTCAGCAATCAAGGATGCTCTGCTGCTTTGATGGTAATGAGGCATAAATACCAAGGTGATTTAAAAAAAAAAATCTCAGGAACAAAGCACCTTCACTGCCACATTAAGAAAGAGCTGTGTCTGTGTCATTCCTGCAGTGCGTGAGTAGCATCTGTCCTCAGGTACTTCTCTTACGTACCTGTGACGTCATACACTCTGTTGTGTGCTTGAGAGGTTTATATATGCAATATTGTGCCGTCTCTTGGTGCTTTGTGGTCAGTAAATTCTAAAGTTCCATCTTTCTTAAAAGTAAACAAGAAACCATGAGAGTTGACCTGGAATCTTTTCTCCACTTTTTTTTCCATTTGTATGTGAATTGGGAAGTGGGGGAGGAGAAAGGGGGAGAAGAGAGAAAGAGAGAGAGAGAGAGACCCACCTGCTGGTTCTTTCCCCCCAAATACCTACAACTAGGAGTGGGCTGGGCTGGGACTGCGGCTCAGAACTCAATCTAGGTCCCCTACATGAGTGGTAAGATCCAGTTACTTAAGTCGTCATCTGCTGCCACCCAGGTTCTTTACTGGCAGGTGGCTGGCGTTAGTAACAGCTTGAGTCCTGGAGACAGGAAGGAAACCCAGGCACTCCAAGGTGAGATGTGGCCATCTTAACTGACAAACTATATGCTCACTTGTCGTACTGTTTTCTTGATTGTCCAAAATCTCCCACCTGTCCTAGGCTTGCTTTGTTACAGTAACTCATGCTTAGAAATGACCTTTCTTTGTTAGACATATTTCCAGAATATTTTTTATCCAGTTGTGGCAATAGATAATGTGACCTTACAAGAAGCTTTGGTTTTTCTTCAATGAACTGTGTTTGTAAATTAAAAACATGGACTAAACAAAAGGTAGAAGTGTCAATCAGAAAGAAAATAAATTATAACAATGACCAATATTCTAGGCACATCACTGTCACATGTGATAAGGCAAAGACTTCAGTTGTCTTTACTTCCTGTTCCTTAAGAAATAGCTTGATAATAGCCCAACACAAAAAACTATAGGGTAATACTTCTTTACCTACCAGCATATCCTGCCCACTGCAGAATAAGACACTGTCTTCCTAGTTCTATTTTTCCCACCAATATTAAGACCATTTTCAGCTTTGTGTTTAGTAGTTCTACTGTGAGGAAAGAAGATTCATATGCTTCTCTTTGAAAATTCTTTCCTGGCTCTTTTTAAAGGTTTTATATTTATTTACAGAAAGATTTTCCCATCACTCATTTTTTTTTCTTTTGTGGTTAGAAACATGTAACATAAAATTTGCTATCTTACTCTTTTTTTTTTTTTTTTTTGACAGGCAGAGTGGACAGTGAGAGAGAGAGACAGAGAGAAAGGTCTTCCTTTGCCGTTGGTTCACCTTCCAATGGCCGCCGCCGGCGCGCTGCAGCCAGCGCACTGCGTTGATCCGATGGCAGGAGCCTGGTGCTTCTCCTGGTCTCCCATGGGGTGCAGGGCCCAAGTACTTGGGCCATCCTCCACTGGACTCCCTGGCCACAGCAGAGAGCTGGCCTGGAAGAGGGGCAACCGGGACAGAATCCGGCGCCCGGACCAGGACCAGAACCCGGTGTGCAGGCACCGCTAGGCGGAGGATTAGCCTAATGAGCCACGGCGCCGGCCATTTTTTTTTTTTTTTTCTGTCTTACTCTTTTGGAGTGTAGTAATAGCTATAAGCACTTGTGCTATAGAGGTCATTAAAAACATATCCCTAGTGGGCAGCAGATATGAATGAGACAGTTTCTGAGGATCTCAGCCCCATCTTCTGTCCCTTTTCGCATTGTGTCAAGTCCTCAGGTGTATTAAATTTAACAACATGCAATCAGCACCCTGATTAAGATTCAGCCTCAACTTCCCTGTGGCTCTTCTGAAACGTGTTTCCCACCTGCCATTGTGAAAACAGATTCAGAGACATGCAAACCAATTTTCTGTGATAGGGCACTCAGCAATGTTGAACTGGCCTACCAGCAGGTCTCTCACTGGCTCTGGCTCTCTCCTCTCTCTCTCTCTCATTTTTGCGCACTCTCTCTCTCTCTTTCCGGGTCTGTCTATCTCATTTGTGAGATCTCTCTCATCTCTCTCTCTTTGGTCCTTAGAGAAATCATCTAGACCAAAAGTATGACGGCTTATCTCATGTGATTCTATTTTGGATGTTTTCTCCCCCACAGACTGCAGGAGTAGAGGACACCTGAGGACATCCACTCCAGAATCTCGAAAGAGACGCTCTACTCAATACAGCTATCCTGGTAAAAAACATATGGACTTAAGTGATCTAATGATCAGGTATGTATAGAAATATCTCATTTCTTCAGATCTACAAAAATATGATATAATTATATTATATGATATAATATTATATAATATGATTTATACCTTAGCCTGCTTCTTTTGACAATAGCGAAATACCCGAGTCTAGGTATTTTATAAAGAGAAGAGTTCACAGCTGTGGAGGCTCAGGAACATGGCACTGGTGTTTTTATGGCTCTGGTGAGGGCCTCTGTCTGCATTGTGACATGGTAAATGGCAGCATGGTTAGAAATCACGTGATGAGTCAGGGAGCAAGAAGGATTCAGGAGTCAGGCTCCCTCTTTTTATAGTAACCTGCTCTCCTGAGACATAACCAGGATTCCACAAGAACTACATTCATGGTGGTCTCCCACAGGATGGCATCTCTATGGATCCCACAACCTCTTAGCACCACCACACTGGGGACCAAGTTTCCAGCTCATGAGCCTTTGTGGATATACTGACAACACATTCAAACCCAAGCAATGTATTTACTGACAACACATTCAAACCTAAGCAATGTATTTACACATAGGATCAGTATGAAAAGGAGAAAACACAATTTCTGTAGTATATTTGGGTTCCATTTTACTCTGGAATAGCATTATAGAATATGCTCAGCAATGGATTTTACTCAATAAAATGAAGAAAACTGAGTACCATAGATGACATTTTTGATTCCTTCAATCACATTATGGATAGAGATGTTTTTCAAGTTCTTTTTGATAATATAAAACAGTGCTTTCTTGTAAGGAAAGTAATGATATTTATCAAGTTCAGTTTATTTTTATTCATGAATAATGTTTTACAACAAGGCCTACTTTGAGACCAACATGGAATATTTTTGAACTCTTAGAAAATTAAGAAATGCCAGTATTATTCCTTTGAAGTTTCTTAGGGCTCCTTTTTATAAAAGGAAACACTAATTTGGTATATATTTACTTCTTGTGTTTTAAATTTTTATTTATGAGGTAGAGAGATAGAGACAAAGGCAAAGACAAAGAGAGGTTTCCCATCTGCTGGTTCATTCCACAAATTTCCACAATTTCTGGGGCTTTGTCAAGGATGGAGCCAGGAGCTGAGAATACAATCCAGGCCTCCCATATGGATGGCAGGAACCCTATTACTTGAGCCATCACCAGTGCCTCCCTGGGTCTACATTGGCAGGAAGCCAGAGGCGAGAGTCTGGGAGAGCCAGACTTGGGAGTCAGACCTAGGCACTCTGATGTGGGCCATGGGCTTCTGAATACTTGATTAAATGCCTGCTCTTATAATTTACAGATTTTTGATTCATCATTCACCTGAGAGCCTCTGAAAACAGAACGTAATACCTTATACATTGATATGTCCAGCACTTCATTTTATTGAGCAAGCATACAATACATACCATATAATTAAATTGTCAAAATGAACTTTGCAACTTATAACTTGTATATATGTAAAGCATCTAATACTTACATAGTATCTAGCATTTTATAGGCAATCCATAAAACACAAAATGATAGCAAATGCTATGATAATGATCAGCACGTGCTAAACATGCTTTTAAACACTGCTTAAATATTACTCATTCAACAAAAGCATTTGTGTAAGTACTGCTGTGACATCCAATCTGAGTGGTAAAGAACAAGGTCTGATTCATTTTAACCGGAGACCATTGACAGGCTATATAAGAGGTCATCAAAATGTTCATGGAAAATGCATATTATGAAAAAAATAATGATTAAAAATTTTTTGCAGCAAAATTAATTTATATTTTAATTCCACTTCCATGAACTTTTTCAATTACTCTTATCAACAGGAGATTAGGCCAAGATTTGGCCAAGTTTAAGGAGGTTGTAGTTTGAAAGAATAACAAGAGCAAAGTCACAGAGGAAAGGAAAATTTGGAGAATATCAGACTGGTGTGATTAAATGAATTGGTGGGATCAATAATTAGAGATGATGAAAATTCTGGAAGTATGTTCCGGTGAAAGAACGATGAGGCAAGGGCAAGAGTCTTATGTTCCAGGACAAGAAAATCTATTCTGTGTGGTCCTGAAGCTCCTCCCACTAGTTAGAATGTTGACCAGAAGTAGGAACCCCAGTAAGAATCATTTTTAAATAACACAAGCAATGGAAAGTATTCACTTGGCCTTTTAATTCGAAATTTAATTTTTTTTTTTTTAATGGACTGTCGCTCCCCGTCTTCGTGGAGGAACGACACAGGACCCTGCGTTGTTCTTTTGTCTGCTCGGCCCTCCCCGGGTTTGCTGCTGGTTCTTCCCGGTTGGCTACCGTCCCTTCCACCTCCGTGGAAGGGCGGCTCCCCCTGCCACATTCCCCACTTCCGCGGGGGAGCGGCACACCGCCGGCCGGCTCCCTCAGGGGCTGCACAGGTGTTCCCTCAGATGTTCCTCTTAGATGTTTGTGGTGCATGTTGTCTCTCTCCTCCTTTATAGTCCTCTTCCACCAATCCCAACTCTGCTACCCACACGCCGAGTACGCTGCTCTCCTCCAATCAGGAGTAGGTCCTGCTGTTTATTGGTTGAACTGGAGGCAGCTGTGTAGAAGCTGTTTCCTCCTCTCCCAGCGCCATATTGTGGGAGAGCAGATGCATAGAATAAGTCTTAATTCCAGTAACTTAGTCTAGTCCGAGTTGCTCCCCACAATGGACTTTCAGGTGAAGTGCTTCATTTCAGCTTGCCATCAGAAATGGGAGCTGGGCCCACTCATTGGAGGGCAGTTTTCTTTGTCTTACAAGTTATTAACAGGGAACTGGCTCTTCCAGTGGAGTCCACAACATGTGGTATGGACGCTGACACCATCGCCTGCCTTCTATACTGTTCTATAGCTATGTTCAGGTCCCACCACGGAGATTCATTTTTCTTGCTTAGATACACAATTTCTATTTTTCATATTCTTAAGACTCAGGGTAGCCTCATTGGTTCCTGCTTTCATAGTGCCTCAGGTAAAGATCATTTGATTTCATTTTTAGTCTTTCCAACATTATCAAAGTTTTATTCAGATCTAAACGACACAACACTGTTTTTAGTTTATCATTGGTCTGACAATAAAAAGAGAAGTGTTTAGTTTTGACTTGGAATTGCAGACACATTAATGTCCTTTGTAGACTGCTGTGTACTCTACTTGTTTAGATTGCAGAGGGTCACATACTGCAGCCAGCATTCCCAGATCACATCGGCAATAATTTTACTTTTTGTTTTCTGTGTGTGTTCATCTTTCTTGCATTTACCCTCTTATCTTCTCTTTCTTGTTTCTTTTTCAAAATTTATTTATATAATGGAGTTCTCTCTCTCTCTCTCTCTCAAGATTTAACTATTTGAAGGCAAAGTTATATGTAGAGAGAAACAGAGAGCTAACTTCCATCTGCTGATTCATACCTTCTCCCCTCCAAATGGCAGCAATGGCACAGGCTGAACCAGGCTGAGGCCGGGAGCCATGTACTCCATCTGGGCCTCCTATGTGAGCAGCAGGGGCTTAAGCAGTTGGGCCATCTTTCAAAGCTTTCCCAGGCTTACTAGCAGGTAGCCGGATCTGAAGTGAAGCCACTGGGACTCCAATGGGCACTTATATGGGATGCCAGCAGCACGTGCAGTGGCTTAACCTGCTGTGTCACATTGCCAGCCACCAGGCTGTCTCCTCTATTTCCATTCTCTTTATTCCATCTCGATTATAAAGTGATTTTGCTTTTCAAAACACTATTAAAGAATTAAAATCAGGTCAGCTTAATGGATATTTTCTTCTTTTTTTAAAGAAAACTTTTATTTAATAAATATATATTTCAAAAGTACAACTTTTGGATTATAGCAGTCCCCCACCCCCATAACCACCCTTCCACCTGCAAACCATCCCATCTCCTACTCCCTCTCCCATCCCATTCTTCATCAAGATTCATTTTCAATTATCCTTATATACAGAAGATCAACTTAGTATATACTAAGCAAAGATTTCAACAGACTGCACCCACACAGACACACAAAGTATAGAGTACTGTTTGAGTAGTAGTTTTACCGTTAATTCGCATAGTACAACACATTAAGGACAGAGATCCTACATGGGGAGCAAGTGCACAGTGACTCCTGTTGTTGATTTAACAATTGACACTCTTATTTACGGTGTCAGTAATCACCAGAGGCTCTTGTCATGAGCTGCCAAGGCTATAGAAGCCTCTTGAATTCACCAACTTCGATCTTGTTTAGACAAGGCCATAGTCAAAGTGGAGGTTCTCTCCTCCCTTCAGAGAAAGGTACCTCCTTCTTTGATGGCCCGTTCTTCCCACTAACTCACAGAGTTCTTCCATTTAGGTCATTCTTTGCCAGAGTGTCTTGGCTTTCCATGCCTGAGATACTCAATTGATATTTTCTTTTCTTCCTAACAATATCCTGAGTTTCACGTTTGATAAGACTTTGAAATATAGCAAAATCCAATGTCTGGGTTTTTTCTTTCTTATTTTCTGGTACCCTCCCTAACTGGTCTACGGAGGGAAAACAGCCTATGTAGTGGTTAAGCGCAAGGACTCCTGTTTTGTTTGTTTTGTTTGTTGTAATCCTGCCTTGTATCCCAGCCAAGTCATTTGACAGCTATTCACTGTGGGAAGGATAACAACCTTCTAAGATGCAGTATTCTCTACTTGCACTGCTGGGTGAGTTGAGCAACTTTCTGTGCTCTCTAGCGCTCACATCTTTGCCTAGCACAGAGCAGGCGCCACCTGCTGGGAACTCCATGTGAGACTGGCGTTAAATGGGATTCTCATTTAACCTTCCTGACTGATCCAGCTCCTCTTCCCGCAGGCAAAAGCTTTGCCGTCTTATTTATTTGTTTATCCACTCATTCATTTTTTTTCTTGGAGACTCATAGTGAACTTATTTTCATATGATTAGATTTTCAATTTTTTCTGTTTTTTTTTTCCAGTTAAAAATGGAACAAGACAATGATTTTTAAAGTGAAAGAATCAGTTTTTCTTATGAATTTAGATGTTCCTTCGTGTTTACAGTTTTTCAAAAATGATATGTTGCTTTTATTATGGAAATTTTTAGAGAAAAAAGTAAACTAAAAATACAAATAGTTGTTGCATTGAAACTTCATTCTTGAATATTGGTGACTCTCACCATTCTCATTTTTTTAATTGAGCATACACGTGATTCTTTTCTTATATGTGAATGAATTTTGCTAATTTTGTAAAGTAGCATATAATACTTTTTATGGATAAAATTCATATTTTAATACTATTGACTCATTTCACTTTGTTAATTTTTATTGTTCTAAAAGCAATTAAAATCAGACCTACCCCCTCAATGTATTTTAAGTATATAATGAAGAATTATTTACCCAGTAATCTGACCATGAATATTTGGATTATTTTCATATTTTGGCCATTGAATAATGCTATAATGAACATGAAGGTGCATACATGTCATTGGGGATCTTAATTTCAATTATTTTGGATAAATACACAGAAGTAGGATTTGGAGATAATATGTTACCACTTATTTTTTTTTTAAAGATTCATTCATTTATTTGAAAGTCAGAGTTACACAGAGAGAGGAGAGAGAGAGAGAAAGAGATGTCTTCCGTCCGATGGCTCATTCCCCAATTGGCCGCAACTGCTGGAGCTGTGCCGGTCCAAAGCCAGGAGCCAGGAGTTTCCTTTAGGTCTCCTACGCGGGTGCAAGGGCCCAAGGACTTGGGCCATCTTCTACTGCTTTCCCAGGCCACAGTAGCAAGCTGGATTGGAAATGGAGCAGCCGGGTCTCGAACCAGTGCCCATATGGGATGCTGGCGCTTCAGGCCAGGGCGTTAACCCGCTGCGCCACAGCGCCGGCCCCAACACATTTTTTAGTTTTGGAGGAAATTCCATTGCGCTTGGCTACGTCATTATACATCCCCACAAACTGTGCATAAGCCTTACCAACATATGTCTTTTGCTCTTTTGATGGTAAACACCTTAAAAATTGTATGATCGCATTTCATTGTGGTTCTAGAGGACATTGTTCTAGGTGAAATAGGACAGCCACGAGAAGACAAAGTACTCCATAATTCCATCTAAATGAGGAATTTTTTTTTGGCAGGCAGAGTGGACAGTGACAGAGAGACAGAGAGAAAATTCTTCCTTTGCCGTTGGTTCACCCTCCAATGGCCGCCGCGGCCTGAGCGCTGCGGCTGGCGCACCGCGCTGATCCAATGGCAGGAGCCAGGTGCTTCTCCTGGTCTCCCATGGGGTGCAGGGCCCAAGCACTTGGGCCATCCTCCACTGCACTCCCTGGCCACAGCAGAGAGCTGGCCTGGAAGATGGGCAACCGGGACAGAATCCGGCGCCCCGACCGGGACTAGAACCTGGTGTGCCAGCGCTGCAAGGCGGAGGATTAGCCTAGTGAGCCGCGGCACCGGCCCAGTGAGGAATTTTTAATAGTAAAACTCATAGAATCAGATAATAGAATTGTTGCTTCCTGGGACTAAGGAAAGGAGGATTTGGGAGAATTGTTGCTCAGTGGTTAGAGTGTTTTAGTTATACAAGTTGAGTAAGTTCTTGAAATCTGTTGTACAACATCATCCATACAGTTAACAATATATTATTGTATTTTTAAAGATATATTAAGAGGAGAGATTTCATAGTGAGTGTTCTTATCAGAAAATCAACCAACCAACCAATCAAGCAAACCTACATAGGAAAAATCCCAAGGAAATTTTTGGAGGTGATGGGTATGTTTAATTTCTTGATTATAGCACCACAGGAATAAGTACATCTTCAAACTCATCAAAATTTGTACTTTAAATGTGTATTTTTCAATTTAAGAAAGTATTTGCTGATGAATTTGAGAGGCAGAGAGAGAAAGGTGATGGATGGATGGATAGACAGATAAGTAGATAGATGGATAGATAGAAACTCTCATCCACTGCTTTACTCCTTAATTGCCTGCAACAGCCAGTACCGAAGTTGGGGTCTATAAACTCAATCCAGATCTCCCATGTAGGTGACAATAACCAAATTACTTAAGCCTTCACCTCTGCTAATCAGGGTCTGTTTAGCAAGAAGTTGGAATCTGGATCTGGAACTGGAAATTGAATCCAAGCACTCTGACATGGCACATAGCTGTCCTGACTAGCATCGTAACTGCTAGGCCAAATAAATGTCCCAGGGTACAATTTTAAGGTCAGTCTCTCTATCTCTCTCCTGTCTGTCACTTTGCTTTTTGAATAATAAATAAATGAATCTTTAAAAATACCAATTACACTTCAATAAAGCATACAAATATAGTCAAGTCATGTTGATATAAATATAATGTACTTATTTGTCTTCCTAATACAAATGTATTTTCTGCTTGTGTATTAATCAGTCTTTCCTGAGAAATTTGATGACAACACCATCATACTTTGCATCCATCCATCCTAGCGAAAAGCCAGATGCAAAGCATGTGCCCAGCACATACTAATTAAGCTGTGAATTCCATACAAGATCTGGTCCTACGGACACCAGCAACTCCCTGTGTTTCCACACTGGATATTTGAAGCTTGTTTATATTGTTATACACTCATCCAGATTTCTTTATGACTAAACCTCCTTTGATTAGACACTGAGTATTTGCAAGAGAGAGTAATACAAAAATAAATGGTCTAATCATCATTATTAGCATTATCAAATTATCATTATCTCTATCAACACTTATATACTAGAGTCAATTTTAGCACAGAATTAGCATGAGAACTGGTGCATGACCACTGTCCATTCATGATGCCTGCAGTCCAGAGGGTTATTTGTGGCTAAGATGCTATTGTAGATAACTTCTGTGTTTTTTCAGTATTTACCTTTTCTAAATTCCCCTTCTGATGTAAGCTCTATAACATGTCTGTGATTTTGAAATTGTTTTATACACTCATAGGATGGCCTGTTTCTGGTGAACCAGTTTCTTATTCAACAAAAGAAAGCATATTTTAGATAGAACAAAGCAGAACAATATAGGAATTCACAGTAACTTCTTCCTAGGGATCAACTTTAAAAAAATTCCAAAAAAAACCTTGAAAATTTGAGACATAGATACCATGTCAGACAAATCAAAGCTATGTAAATGCATTTTTAATAATATGTCTCAATCATAGAGGGATGGGAATTTCATTTCTATTTCCTCAGCTAGTTCTTTCCCTGTGCTGAGAACTACAGTTAAGCAGTAGGAAACATATTAAACACAACCTGAGACTGTTTTATTTCCTTTTATTATCAACAGGTCTGAGCTACTTTGCATCAGGTTTAAGATTAGATTTTTGTCAAACATGGTATCTACTTCATTTACTTCTTGCCATGCGTTTATAATACAGAAAGCAACTTTCCAGCTGGGTATTGCATCTTATGTAATATTTAATTTGTCACCGAGTTTTCACCATGTAAAGTGGAATGAACAATTGATTAGCAAAGGACTTGCTTTGGGATGTAAATAATATGTCAACTATATATGACATATATAGTATATGACATTACCTTTGCTGCATAAGAAATGCTTCTTATTATTTTAGATAAATTACATGAAGCAGATGTGACATGCTGGAGTGTCCTTTCATGGGTTATTTAATTTCCATTTCTGATTCCAGTCATACTCTTTCCTTTTTATGATCACAGGGGGAACCAATCACAATGTTTTGTACATTCCAAATATATTCCTTAGACTATTCCTTAAAATATTCCCAAATAATATTTGTGGATTTTAAAAAAAATCCTCATGCAACTCTTATTTTTAAGTATTTTATGTACTTTTGTAAACAGGCAACAAGATAACTTGTACGTGGATGAAGAAACTAGAAATGTGACGCTTGCGGGAAAAACAGATTTTGCTCGGGATTTCAGCAACTTTGCAGTGGAGATTCAAAAGACCATCACAGTGCTCAGAGACCAGGTTTGCTTTCTTCCAAAGTAACATGTTCCCATTGTGTAACTGTAATAACCAAACTTGAAAAAAATCATCTGTCCAGTGACTCCCCAAACTTACAACACAAAACCAGAATAATAACCACACACAGAGGATACATCATAAAGTTCATGGAAAATGGAATTGAAAAAAAAGTTTATTTTAGTGCAAAACAAATTTGAAATTCATGCACAATTTTTCTGTTTTTTATTTTTTTTAAGATTTATTTATCTTGTTTGAAAGGCAGAATTACAGAGCAGCAGAGAGAGGGAGAGAGAGAGAGGTCTTCCATCCTCTGGTTCACTCCCCAAATGGCCGCAACGAGGGGAGCTGCACCAAACTGATGGCAGGAGCCAGGAGATTTTTCCAGGTCTCCCATGCAGGTGCAGGGGCCCAAAGACTTGGGCCATCTTCCACTGTTTTCCCAAGACATACCAGAGACCTGGATTGGAAGTGGAACAGCCAGGGCTCCAACTGGCGCCCATATGGGATGCCGGCACTGCAGACAGCGGCTTTACCTGCTATACCACAGCACCACCCCACATTTTTTTCATAATTTGTTTTCCATGAATTTTTTAAAGCCTTCTCTCATATGCATGGTTAATTTTTTATCAATAGAAACTTCTGTTTTAAAGTTTTATTTATTTATTTATATATTTGAGAAAGAAAGACAGCTTCCATTCATTAACTTACTCCTCAAATAGCTTCAACAACTGGAAGTGGATGAGGGCTGAAGTCAGGAGCTGAAAACATAATCCAGGTCTTCCACAGGGATGGAAGGAATATAATCACTTGAACCACTATTGCTCTTCACAGGGTTTTAATTAGCAGGAAGACAGAGTCAGCAGCTGGAAGTGGGCATTGAACCCAGGCACTCTGATGTGGATCCTGGGTTTTTAACTAAAATCTTAACCACTAGGCCAAGTGTGCATCACCCAAATTTATAATTTTTAAAGATTTATTTTATTTATTTGAGAGAAAAAGAGAGAAATCTTCCATCCACTCGTTTGTTCTCCAAATGGCTGCAATAGCCAGGGTTGGGCCAGGCCAAAACCATAGACCTGGAACTCCATCCAGGTCTGCCATATAGGGCGCAAGGTCCCGAGCACCTGGGCCACTTTCCCCTGCCTTCTAATGTGCATTTGCAAGGATCTGGACTGGAAGCGGAGAAACTGGGACTCGAAGCAGAGCTCATATGTGATGCCAATGTTGCAGATGGCAGGTTAACCTACTGCACTACAATGCTGGCCACCCAAACTTATGTTTTCATTTTATTTTTCTATGAATTTTTTCAGGTCCCCTCAATTCAAAAGCTTTCATTATAGGAAGGTTAAATTAGTGGAAGGATAGTTTGGGGAACTCACATCACAATGATGCTAACAAGCACATCTTTTCGCTTGATGTCAGTCTCCAATGCTCATAAGCTGGGGTGGCCAGAGACGCTCTTCTTGGAGTTGCTCACCTGCACCTGCACATGTCTGAACACTTGTGAGTTTGATGCTCTTCCCATCTCTGCAAGCTGGAGATACTTTTCAACAAATGCAGTATATACTTCTGCTCTTAATTTTTCTTGGGATGAAGTCAAAGAAGCTTCTTAGAAATTACTGTTTTCTCTGGCTTTCCTTTTCTGATAAAGTTATTCTTCACAACGAAATTCCCACACTCTTCTTCACACTTCCCTGTGCTCCTAGTTGCTTTGGTTCCTACCTTATTTTTCCCTAATATTTGGAAATGAATCAATAAGAGGTAGTTGACTTGTCTTAGAAATGTCAACGTGAAGGTTTTTATTCAGAAACGGAAGTCTGATTTCTTTCAAGGCATAGTGCCAAGCCGTCTTCATGGAAATTCATGTCACTTTTCCCCCATACCATCAAAAAGAAAAAGCACTGCAGGAGTCTGGGGCTAGCCCAGCATCTGCTGTCAGGAAGCTCTGCCCTCACTAGTTGTCTGACCTACACCACTTATTTAATCATTCAGAGCAATGTCCTCTTCCGATGTTCAGAGCTCCTTTGAAGATCAAATAAGATTATAAAGCAGGGGCACTTTGTGAACCTAACCCTCTTAAATTGCTCCTTCCCCCTTTGGATGTGAGCACATGTCCTCCTATGCAGAGATGTGCAATCACCTGCTGTGTGCGTGCCACCGAGGGGCTTGTACCACAGGGCCAGCTGGCTGCCGCTGCTGTGGTCTGCATCCTACACAGTGCCTTTCCATAGGCCAGAATTCCCATCACTGCAATTACTTGTGGATCTGAATCTCACCATAACTCTGCAAGATGAGACATTGCTTCAAAAAGCAGGACACTCTTAAAATATCATAGTGGGGGTGTGACCTAAGAGAGACCTAAGACTCTGGGACCAATGAATCTAGAAATCTTATTTCATTAGCTGTGAATTAACAGTGTGTTAGAGAAGGGAGATGTACGAATGACAGGAGGAGTATTAAGCACTGGGCTAGAGAAGATGAGCCCCAGAAATTTAAACGTTGACTCACCCATCATGCAGGAAACTCTTCTCTTTTTTAATCTAAAAAATCATTTATATAAGGTGAACAAATTTGATATATGTCAGATATACAGATTTAGGAGCACAGTGATACTTCCCACCCTCCCCTCCCTCTTGCCTTGTCTCCCATCCCATCTCTTCCTTTCTTTCTTATTTTTTCTTTTGCTTTTTTAAATGACATACATTTAGTTTGTTTTATGATCATAAGCTCAACCATCTATTAAATAAAGAGCTCAACAAAAATACGAAGTAGAAAAACCACTGTTCCTCTAGTGTAGAGGTAAGTACTACATATAATAATCAAATCTCAAAATGTCAATTTCACTCATATACATTAATATTTTTTGTACTCTGTATGTTTGTTACCACAAACCAGGGAAAACATATGATATTTGTGTTTTAGGACTGGCTATTTCACTAAGCAAAATGGTTTCCAGTAGCATCCATTCTGTTGTGAAAGACAGAATTTTATAATTTTTATGGCTGAGTAGTATTCCATAGTGTTTAAATACCACATTTTCCTTAGGCAGTCATCAGTTGATGTACATCTGTGTTGATTCCATATCTTTTCTATTGTGAATTGAGCTGCAATAAACATGGGGGTACAGATAGCTCTTTAATATGCTGCTTTCCTTTCATTTGAGTAAATTCCCAGGTCACATGGTAGCTCTATTTTAAGATTTGGAAGAATCCCCATACTGTCATCCAAAATGGTTGTATTAGTATACATTCCAACTAATAGTGCATTAAGGTACCTTTTCTCCCACAATCTCATCAGAATTTATCATTTTTGATTTTTTATTAATAGTGTTTCTGACTGGTGTGAGGTAAAACCTCACTGTGGTTTTTATTTGCATTTCTCTGATGGCTAGTGATCCTGAGCATTTTTCATGTGTCTGCAGGCCATTTGAATTTCTACTTTTGAAAAACATCTGTACAAGTCCTTTGCCCACTTCTTAATTGGATTGTTTGGTTGTTGTTGAGTTTCTTGGGCTTTTTATAGATTCTGGATATCGATCCTTGATCAGTTGCATGGTTTGCAAGTATTTTTCCCCATTGTGTTGGTTGCCTCTTCACTTTGTTGAGTGCTTCCTTTGCAGTACAGAAGCTTCAATTGCCTACTTTTGCTTTAATTGCCTGTGCTTCTGGGGTCTTTTACAAGAAGTCATTGCCTATGCCAACTTCTTGCAGAATTTTCCCAATATTCTCCTATTAGCAATCTGATAGTATCAGGTCATAGAGTTAGTTCCTTGATCCATTTTGAGTGGATTTTTGGAAAAGGTGTAAAGAAGGCGCCATGTTTCATACTGCCATATATAATACTATCATATATAAAGATCCAGTTTTCCCAGCATTATTCATTGAAGAGATTTTCCTTTCTCCAGCAATTGATTTTAGCTAGTTTGTCAAAGATTATGTGGTTATAGAAGCATGAATTGATTTCTGGGCTTTCTATGCTGTTCTATTGGTCTATATGTCTGTTTTTTTGCCAGTACCAAGCTGTTTTGATTATAACTACATTGTAGTATGTCTTGAAATCTGATATGGTGATTCTTCTATCTTTATTTTTGTTTTTTTTTTATGATTGTTTTAGGTATTCAGGGTCTCTTGTTTTTCCATTTGAGTTTTAGGATCAGTTTTTCTAGATCTGAAAATAATGCCATTGATATTTTGATTGGAGTCTCATTGAACTTGTAAATTGCTACCATACTACCATACTACCATATGGACATTTTGATGATATTGATTCTTGCAATCCATGAACATGGAAGATTTTTCCTTTTTTTGTGTTTTCTATTTCTTTCTTTAATGTTTTGTAATTTTCATTGTATAATTCTTTCACAATCTTGGTTAAATTTATTTCAAGGTTTTACATTTTTTGTAGCTATTATGAATAGTATTGATCCTATAAAATCTTTCTCATAGAAAGACTTTGGGGAGATTTCCTCGCTTTCAATTGTTTTGAATATTTTGAGGTGAATTGGAATTAGTTCTTCTTTAAAAAAATTTGGTAGAATTAAGCAGTTAAACCATCTGGTCCTTGATTTTTCTTTCTTTGGAGCTTATTTACTAATGATTCAATCTCTGTTCTTGCTTATGGACCTATTTATGTTTTCTATGTATTCTGGACTCAATTTTGGTAGATTGTATGTATTCAAGAATCTATACACTTTTTTCAAGATTTTTCCAAATTGTTGTTTTTGTTGTCATATTGCTGTTTGTTGTGATTCTTTTTATTTCTGTGGTACCATTGGAACTTCCCCTTTTTCATTTCTGATTTCTTTTTTTTTTTTTTAATTTGGGTCTTCTCTTCTTCTTCCTTATTCTTTCGGTTAGTTGGGCCAATGATGTACCAATGTTGGTTATTTTTTCAAATGCCAGCTCTTCATATCACTAATTTTTGTATCTTTGTCTCAATTTTATTTATTTCATCTCTAATATTAATTATTTCTTTCCTCCTACTCGTTTTGGTTTTGATTTGTTCTTGTTTTTCTAGGTCCTTAAGATGCACTGTTAGATAATTTATTTGAATTCTTGTTAACTTCTTGATGTAGGAAGTAATTGCTATAAACTTCCCTCTTAACATTGCTTTTGCTATAACCTGTACAGTTTGATATTGTGTGCTGTCATCTTCATTGGTTTCTAGTAATTTTTTTTAGATTTCCCTTATGAATTATTCTATGACTCACTGTTCATTCAGGAGCACACTGTTCAGTGTCTATGTGTTTGCATATTTTCTAGAGTTTCATAAGATGCTAATTTAATTTCCAGCTTTTTTCCATTGTTGCCAGGAAAGATACATGATAAGATTTCAATTTTTTTTTAATTTGTTGAGACTTTCTCTATGACCTAGCATATGGTTTACCTTAGAGAAAGTTCTATGCATTGATGAGAATATTGTGTATTTTGCATCTGTGGGATGAAGTGCTCTATAGATATCAGTTAGGTCCACTTGATCAATAGTGTAAATTAGGTCTATTGTTTCTTTGTTGATTTTCTACTTGATCTGTGCATTGATTAAAGTGGGGTGTTTAAGTTCCCCCTGGTTGGGAATATGGGAAGCAGGCAATGTGCTCTTGCCTCACAGGGTTGGATGGGCACCCTGCCCCTCACTAGTGCTCCAGGATGGACTAAAAGTCCATGTGGTCCACAAGAAACTCTTTTTTCACTAATTTACTTATTGCTTCTCAGATATAGGTTGCATCAGTCAATCTGTCCACCTAACTTGGTCAACATACTGGTTGTGATACTTTTATTTTGATATGTTCTTTAGTGATTATAAGCATTCCAAAAACCCCAAGAGCAGTAAATAGCCTTCAATGTGCCCAACTAACATTTCCCGTTAACATATATCTATAAATTAATCATGATGGAGTGCTTTTGCCTGTTGAACTGTTTTCTCTCCATATTCCACTGGATGTTTCTTAATAGTATAGGCTATTTAACTAGAAGATCCTCAGTGTCTGATGCATGGTTCATGTTTTAAAGTAATCAGTTTCTTTGTGTTGGAACATGAAAGGTTAACTCCAGATCTGTCAGTAATGTAAAGGGAGTGATAGGCTGGGCAAGTCTACAACGGGAGTTGGCATGTCCTATGGTTTCACATACGTGGCTTGGCCTTAGCAGTAGGAAGAGGTTGCTTTGTGCACACTGAATGACAGGACACAAATTTTGACGAGTGTGATGTAAATGAAAAAGTAAGCATAATTCAGCTCCCGCAGCAAGAAACATCAGCCGATGCCAGAAATCAGCTCAGAACATCTATAGGAGCCTGAGAAAAATAAAATATCAGTTAAGCAAATGTCCTGAGAGATTGTTAGGTTTGACGGTTACCAGAGCAATGGGCACTCAAATGAGGATTTGCTGCATTGAGACATGCGTTTTAACATCCCATGTGGAAAGAAAGGCTGTGAAACAGAGCCGTTATCTAGAGAAGGACATTTTTGATTGTGCAGCATGTAAACCTTTGTAATTTTTCTGTTATGCACCAGTATGGATGATATATAGCTTGCAAAGAATTTGTGTTTGTAAAACACCCTTTGTTTTATGAAAAATGAGCAGTGAGATAAAGATAAGAAACATTGAAATGAAAGACATGGAGGAAATAAACAATAGAGAATGTTAGTGAGAAACTGTCTTCCGTAGTGGTCTGATCATGTTGGAAGTCAACGATGTTTTTGAGATCTATTTCTTACAGATGTTGAGGGATTCCAACATTCAGTCAGGGATTTCTACCCTTTACTTCCTAAATCTAAGTGGCATAATGCTTATGGGGCTGTTAGATAGTGTCAGTTTTCAGAATCTCCGGGTTCCTGACTTTGGTCTGGCCCAACCCTGGCTGTTGTGGCCATTTGGGGATGAATCAGCTGTTGGAAGATCTCTCTCTTTCTTTCTCTCTCTTTCTCTCTGTCTGTCTCTTCTCCCCTCTTTCTCTGTAACTCTGGCTTTCAATCAAATAAAATAACTCCTTTTGAAAAAGAATCTTATTTTTGATCTTGGTTCCTTAATCACAACAGAATCAAACTAAGAAGAGTGATCTACAAATTTTCAAATTGCATTATGACTAAAATAGTTTGGAGATAGTGGAGTCGAGTAGGTTAAAGGTTTCCCCTTTAATTTGCTTTTCATCATTGTGGAGATAACTAAAATGTTCATTAAGGTCAGAACATTTGATGTTTGATTTTAGCCAAAAGGCTGAGAAACAATAAGCATCTATTTTTCAATTTGAGATTTATCTGATATTCCTGACTATGAAGAGAGTGTGTGTGTCATGTGTCAGGGGTATATAATGAATAATGAGATGAGATATAAGAATTTATATATTTATGTCTTTAATTGTAATCAAACTCTTAGTGAAGTCTTCATAGATATCACTAAAATATTTGCATCACTTATTCTAGGCATTCCAAGTGAGATGGGCTTTAATACAAGATCTCAGGGATTTTCACAACTGTTGAAATCATAAGGAGAACTGAGGTTGTAGAAACAGCTGTTTGAATCTTCTGGATTCACAGAAGCTTACCAGGAAGCCACCAAAAACCCTGGCCATCTTTGCAGGAACATCAAGCTCAGATCTAGCTTAGGCATCTGCTGGCAGTTGTGCTTCAGAACAACGATGGTACACCTACTAAATCTCACCTAGAACCTCTCATGGGTAGGCTCTAACGAGGAATGCATGTGGAAAAAGAGATCCTGGAATAGTTTTCTAAGCTCTTTCGAGATGTGTTGAAGAAGTTGTCATCTGTGTATTTGCAAGCTGACAGTAGACAACCCAGAGACTGGAGCTAGGGGAGATGGCATAGCTCTCTGTGACCTGGTAATTGGTTGGGTATTAGAAAGATGAGACATGAAGCTGGAAGGATACCCAATGGTCAGAAAGAAAGCATTCTTGCTCTGAGTGCCAGTTGGTTAAGAGACGTGCACAAACAGATCTGGGAAAAATAGACTGACCACTATAATTTATTAATACAACAAAGTGCATCCTTTTTTTTGAGTTTGAAGTAGGTAATATTAATAATGAATTTGAAAAGAAGCATAATTAATTAGAACTGTTCCAGAAAAGGTTGCTTTACTGAAAAAATACTAGGCAGGAATAGAAGAAGGATTTTATTTTATTTTTTTTATAAAAGATTTATTTATTTAGAAAATCAGAATTACAGAGGGAGACAGAGAGAGAGAGAGAGAAAAAGAGAGAGGGAAAAAGAGAGAGAATCTTCCACTTGCTATTTCATTCTCCAGATTGCCACACCAACCAGTGCTAGGCCTGGCTGAATCCAGAAGCTTGATTTGGGTCTCCCGGTGGGGTATCAAATGCCCGAACACTATGGCCATCTCCATTACTTCTAGCAAGCCATTAGCAGAGAGGTGGATGGGAAGTGGAGCAGCTGGGACACTAACTGGCACCCACGTGGATGTCATTGTTGCAGGTGGCAGCTTTATCCACTATATCACAATGCCAGCCCCAGAAATAAAAGGATTTTAAAGAGGCACTATGAACAATGGCATACCAACAAATTAGAAAACATGGATAAAATAGACATATTTTTGCAAACACACAAATTGCAGAAACATATTCAAAAAGGGTTAGAAAAAGCAAGGATGGACTTCAAAAAAGGAGATTGAATTACTATCAACAACAATAGCAAACAAATAAAAAACTTTTCACAAGAGTGGCTTCACTGATGAACTCAACAAAAAAAAAAAAAAAAAAAAAGGAAAAGGAAGAAGCATTTCCCTACTCATTTGGTGAGCCAATATTATACAAATACCAAAGCTAGGTGGAGCTATGTCAAGAAAACCATGCATATATTCCTCCTGTGAGCCTAGAGACAAAACTTCTGAGCAGCATACTAGTAGCCAAATCCAGTAACTTATGTAAAAAGTTATATACTATTACCAACTGGGATTTATCTCAGAAATGCATTAGAGTTTAACATCTGAAAATCCATTCATGTCATATACTACATCAAAAAATTAAAAGACAAAAATACATGATTTTCTTAATATATTCAGTAAAAATTATTTGGTAAAATCCAACACTTTTGCATTCTAAGGATCAACTAAAGTAGAAGAGAACATTCTCATCTTGATACAGAATCTCTACAAAACTCTGAGTGCTAACATCAGACTTAACCATGAAAGACTGAATGCTTTCTCCCTGACAAACCAAGTCAAAATGTGTTGTCCTGCCATTTCTATTCAACATAGTACTACAGGTTCAAGTCACAGCAATTAGATAAGAAAATTAAATAAAAGGCCTCAAAATCAGTGAAAATATCTCAACATTAGTCATCGTTTAGTTATAGATATCATGATCTTTGGTATGGAGAATCCTAAGGAATAGTCTATACTTTTTAATAGTTTACTAAACTACTATTATAGTAGTTTATTAGAACTAATAAACAGATTAACAGTGTTGTGGGATAATAGAGTTAACACACAATTTGAAAATGAAGTAAAAACATTTTATTTAAAATACCATCAAAGAGAGAGAGAAATACTTAGGAATAAAATTAACCATAAGAAGCATAAATCGTTGACTCTGAAACCCATGGACTATAGATGAAAGAAATTAAAAAATACCCAAGTAACTGGAAAGGCATTCCATGTTCATTGATTGGAAGACATCATGCTGTTAAGATGGCAGTAAGTTTCAGAATTGTGTAATTTCAAAATTCATATTTCAAAGCCCTAACTCCCAGTATGACAGGTTTTGATTATATTTGGAGATTAGATCTCTAAAGGAGTAGCTAAGTTAAAATGAAGTCCCTGGAGTGTTCTCTAATCTACTGTGACTCACCACTTATAAGAAATGGGGATTAGGATCCAGGAGAGGTATAAGTGAACAGAGAGGCCCTGTGAAGGCACAGTGAAAAGTTAGTTTCTGTAAGCCAAGGAGGCCAAGTTAGCCCTGCACAAGTTGTAGTTTGCATAAATGAAGGAAATGAATTTCATCCGAAGGGTGATATTTTGTTATGTTACTTGTGGAAGACTAATATACCATTTTTGCAGAAATGAAGAAGTAAGTCCAAAAATTCATATGCAATTGCAAGGACCTTGAATACCACTGTGTTTTTAATATTGTCCTGCTGTTCTTATATTGTTATGTTAGTTTTTCCAAACTGTCTTTTTTTCTTTGCATTTTGGTTGTTTAAAGTTGCTGTTGATTTTTTTTTAAGTAAACTGATTTTTTCCTCGAGCATCCTAAATGTTAAGATTAATTTCATGTGTCCACATGACTGAATCACAGGATGCCTAGAGAGCTGGTTAAACATCACTGTGACGGTGTTTCTGGAAGGCGTTAGCATTTGCTTTGGCGACCTGGTAAAAACAGATGGTGCTGTACCTTGTGAATGGACATCTTTCTGTCCATGATAGGCCAGAAAAAAATTAAAAAAAAAAAGCGCTGGAAGGGGAGATTTATGGGCTGTCTGCCTCACTGGCATTGACTTTTTTCTTGCCCTCAGTGCTCTTGGTTTTCACGTTCCGGTGTTTCAGACTAAGACTAAAGTCTCACCATCGGTTCTCTCATTCTGAGGCCTTTAAACTATATCATCAGCTTTGCTGGGTCTCCAGTTCGCAGGTGACAGATTGTAGAACTTCTCAGCCTTTATAACCATGTAAATCAACACTGTACCAAATATCTTATAATGACTCTGTCATACTGGTTCTATTTTTTTCTGATTAACATATGAAATCTACTGATGAAGCCATCAAAGGTAGTCTTCATTTATGTTATACTATCTTTGAATTCTGTATTTCTATGATTTTCTTTTATTTTTTTTTTAAAAAAGATTTATTTATTTAAAAGTCAGAGTTACACAGAGATGGAGAGAGGGGGGGGGAAAGAGAGAGAGAGATCTTTCATCTGCTGGTTCACTTCCCAATTGGCCTCAATGGATCTGAAGTCAGGAGCCAGGAGCTTCTTCTGGGTCTCCCACTTGAGTGCAGGGACCTGAGGACATCTTCTACTGCTATCCCAGGTTATAGCAGAGAGCTGGATTAGAAGTGGAGCAGCCAGGACTCAAATCTGCACCATATGGGATGCCAGTGCGGCAGGCGGCGGCCTTACTCGCTACACCACAATGCTGGCCCCATACCCCTTTCTTTTAATTGTTAGTATTTTCATCTGTCTACATTACCAATTTTTTCCTGCATGACGTCTATCTTTTCCATTATGACCATCAACACTTATTAATCATAATTATTTAAAAATCCCTGCCTGATGATTTCTTTTTTTTTTTTTTTTTTTGACAGGCAGAGTGGACAGTGAGAGAGAGAGACAGAGAGAGAAAGGTCTTCCTTTGCCGTTGGTTCACCCTCCAATGGCCGCCGCTGCAGCTGGCGCACCGCGCTGATCCTGGCAGGAGCCAGGAGCCAGGTGCTTTTCCTGGTCTCCCATGGGGTGCAGGGCCCAAGCACCTGGGCCATCCTCCACTGCACTCCCTGGCCATAGCAGAGAGCTGGCCTGGAAGAGGGGCAACCGGGACAGAATCCGGCGCCCCAACCGGGACTAGAACCCGGTGTGCCGGCGCCGCAAGGTGGAGGATTAGCCTATTGAGCCACGGCGCCGGCTCTGCCTGATGATTTCAACATTTGTGTCACATCTGAGTCTGCTTGTTTACTTTTTTAAAACCATTTGATCATGCCTTGCAAATATTGGTTGAGGGGCCAGTCTTGTGACAGAGAGGGCCAAGTTGCCACTTGCAATGCTAGTGTCCCATATGAATGCTGGTTTGAGTCCCAGCTGTTCCCTTTCTTATGCACCTCCTTACTAGTGCACCTGGGAAACAAGAAAATGGTCACATTACTTGGCCCCTTCCACCCATGTAGGAGACCTGTTCCAACCCCTTCCACTGCAGCCATTTGGGGAATGAACCAGTGAATAAAAGATCTCTTTCTCTCTCTCTCTCTCTTTTTTTTTTTTTTTTTTTTTTTTTTACAGGCAGAGTGGACAGTGAGAGAGAGAAAGACAGGGAGAAAGGTCTTCCTTTTGCCGTTGGTTCACCCTCCAATGGCCGCTGCGGCCAGCGCACTGCACTGATCCGAAGCCAGGAGCCAGGTGCTTCTCCTGGTCTCCCATGTGGCTGCAGGGCCCAAGCACTTGGGCCATCCTCCACTGCACTCCCGGGCCACAGCAGAGAGCTGCCCTGGAAGAGGGGCAACTAGGACAGAATCCGGCGCTCCAACCAGGACTAGAACCCGGTGTGCTGGCGCTGCAGCCGGAGGATTAGCCTATTGAGCTGCGGCGCCGGCCTGATCTCTTTCTCTTAAAACTTTTTTTTTTGTTTGGTGCTACACATAATGTCTTGGGTAATCAGAACTTTGGTAAATAGATTTGAGCTTTAGGTTTTTATACTGAAAAGGCAAAATGTTGTGTTGTATTTAATGCTTCCTGTAACAATAGGTGCCATGGCTTTAAATTCCTGTAGCATCCTTGTTTTTGTCTCTCCTAACCTGACTCCTGTGATATGCTCTTCTTCAGAGAGAATTTGACTTTCAAATATTTCTGCTGTAACCATTTCTTATACTGGAATCCTGTTGCTGTTCTGGTTAGGTGTGTGAGTGGGAGAATTTTATATCTTCTACTGGTTAAATCTTGGATTTTTAGTGGGGCTGCACCTTGGGTTTGTGACCCTCACAAATGTTTCTCTAACACTGTGGCTTTCTTTTTCCTTTTCTCCAATTTCCTTCTCTGGCTGAAGCATTCTTAAATCAATTGCACTGAAGTACTGACCCCTATTTCTATGTTTTATTGTCACCTCAATAACTGAGTCAGAATGCCAGGAGTGGGTTGAAGTGGGTAAGGATCCACTCCTACCACTTTGGTTAAGGTTTCAGAATAGTGGCTGGGCCAACTCCTTCCCCCTTAGTGTATAGGCCTTTCTTACGGACAAAATTCCAAACATATTTCACTGAAACTATTCTTGTTTGTTGCGTCCTCTTCACAAGACCCTCATGGAGTTCTGTGAGGTAAATCCTGTGACTGTGGAAAGCCCCTAAAGATGGCAACTCCCAGCACCCAATGTTGCCTGCATGCGTCCCCACTAGTCTCCAGAAATTTGTCAAAATTACCATGTAAGTGTTTGTATTAGAGTTCCCCCAAAGAAACAGAACCAACAGGATGTGTGTTTCTTTATTTACTCATTTCTTTATTTAAATACATTAGCTCACATAATTATGGAGATGGACAAGTCAATCTGCAGTGTGATCTGGTAGGCTGAAGATGCAGGACAGCCATTGGTGCATGTCAGATATAAAGATATTTTCTGGAAAATCCCTCTCACTCTTTTTATTCAGTTCAGGCCATTAATTGATTGGATGGGACCACTGACATTTACAGGACAATTTGTGTTACTCCAAATTGACTACTTTAAATATTAATCTCATCCAAAAACAACCTCCAAGTTGATGCATAAAATTACCCAACACAGTGTCTGATCAGGTTACAGCTTCAACACTCAATCGTCTGCTTCAGGTAAGCAAATCTTGGTAGTGTATATAATTATTCATTAATTTCCCCAGATTGCAGTAAGGTAATTTACCCTGCAGGCCAGTTCTCCAAGAAACATCAATGATTTTCAGTTCGTTGAATTTTCCTTGTTGTAGGGATGGGAGTGATGATGACTTGAGAACTTTTTACATGTTGGAGTTAAAAGTAGAGTTCCTCAGTTTATTTCTGGCTCACTGTGCTTCTGCAGACAGACCAATTTCTTTACCATTTTAAAACAGGAAGCAGAGACGATATCCAACAGAGGCTCTGACATCTTGTAGGAGATGCAACTCTACAGACGTATGGGTGACATTCTCATGTAAAACACCTGGAGATGAACTTTCAGTACATGGAGCAGGGATATTGAGCTTTTACACTGAATTTTAGAGTGTTCCTGACTTTGCAATTCAAGCTCACAGTGCTGCCATCAGTTTCCACCTAGTATTTGAATTTGTTCAGCAACATGAACAGGTCATCAGAGAGCTTCCTCCGACTTCTCCAGCACTGTTTCCATACAGCTGCCAGGGCACAGACACACACAGGAAGTTAGCAGAGCAAAAGTGCAGAAAGTAACCTGCTAGTTTTTGTGTTGTGATCAGATATATATTTTTTTTCTTTCTTTCAATAGTGTTTTATTGAATGGCATAGCCTGGATGAAGCCCTGGATTGGACAGGGTTTGATAAATTATTGTATAGTAGCAAATGGAGGCTCACAATAACAATTGATTTCTTTTTTTAAAGATATATTTATTTATTTATTTGAAAGTCAGTATTACATAGAGAGAGGAGAGGCAGAGAAAGAGAGAGAGAGAGAGAGAGAGGTCTTCCATCCGATGGTTCACTCCCCAATTGGCCGCAATGGCCAGAGCTGCGCTGATCCAAAGCCAGGAGCCAGGAGCCAGGAGCCAGGAGCCAGGAGCCAGGAGCTTCTTCCGGTTCTCCCACGTGGGTGCAGAGGCCCAAGGACTTGGACCATCTTCTACTGCTTTCCCAGGCCATAGCGGAGAGCTGGATGGGAAGTGGAGCAGCCAGGTCTCAAACCAGTGCCCATATGGGATGCCGGTGCTTCAGGCCAGGGCGTTAACCCACTGCACCACAGCACCAGCACCAACAATTAATTTCTCACGCATGTTTCCTGTCCTTTGGGGCTAAGTTGTGTCTCTATTTCATACTTTTTAAGTTATCAAAACCAGAGTAAAGAATCAATCTTTTCTGGAATAGGCTTTTCTTGTAGCAGAAGAAAAAAAAATACAATGCCAGGACTGGTGTTTTAAAGCTTCTGTAGTTACAATTTACATTAGTTCTGCTTGTATATCATTGGTCAGGGTGAGTTATCTCCCTGGAGTGAAATCTGATAGCATCAAGTCATAAGCATCCAGCTCCCAGAGAGGGAGCCCAGGAGAGGCCCATGGAAAAGTCCCTGAATTTTGTGAGAAGAAAAAGGCAATCTATCAAAGCTTCTTCCTGTGTGGAAACGTCATTCATTCATTCGTTTACCCACACAGGTTTCCCAGGTAGGTTGCAGGGACCCATGTACTGGAGTCATCTGTTGCTGCCTTCCCAGCTGCATTAACCAGGAACTGGATTGGCAACAGAGCAGCCAGAACTCGATCTGGCCGTCCAATATGGGCTGCTGACGTCGTTGGAGGCAGCTTAACTTGCTGTGACACAACACTGGCCCCTCTCCATACACTGTTCCTCCTTTCACTGTATTCTCTAGAGTAAGATCTTGGTCAATGTCACCCTCATTTGTATACAGGGTGGAAACTAGAAATTTGGAGCTGTCCTGGGTTCTTCTCTTTTCCTTCAACCCACATCCAGCCAACACCTCTACCTGCTAACTGACTCCTGCTGACTCTACCTCCTCCTTCATTTGGGTCTCACTGCTAGTTTCCTGTGCTTTTGAATACCACTGACAGATCCTTCATATTAAATGACCAGCTTGATACCGTTCCCATTGCATAGAACCTGCATTCAGTTAGGGTCCCAATTTTATTTGCTGCCCATTCATCCAATTTCCTCCACTATCCTGCACACCCCAGCCCCCCAGCCTGTGACCTTTTCCTAGAGATCAGTTTGCGTTCCTGAAATCCTCATCCACTGTGGTCCCCTGCTTGGACCCATTCTTTTCTCCATTTCCCTGAGATGCCTTTTCTCAGCTTGTTCTCCTGAAAGACTTAGTCATCTCTCACAGCTCAAGTGATTTTCTCATGTGGGGTGTATCCTTCTGTTCAGGTGCTGTGATAAAACATCCAAGGCTTATGCTTTAAACAACAGACATATTATCTCACAGTTCTGGAGGCTGGACTTCCACGAACAAGGTGAAGGCAGGGTTTGTGTCATCCAGGTTGCGGTCCCTTGATTGCAGCTGACCCCGTCTCATTATGCTCTCACCTGGGCTTTCTTTTCTGTGCACTCTTGGTGTCATCCCAACCCCCTCCCCTTTTGATAAAGACACCAGTGAAATTGGCTGAGAGTTCCACCCTTAGGCCATTAGATAAGGCTCCTTAAAGGCCTTCCTTATCCCCACACAGGTCTACATTAAAGAGTTAGGGCATCAGCCTTTGCACTTAGAGGAGACACAGTTCCCTAAAGAAAAGCCTCTCTTACTGCCTGGGCAGAAGTGGTTGAAACTTCTCAACTGCTCTCCGTATTCCTTTGCAAGTTCTCATTATCAGCTTGACTTATCATTGTGGTTTGTTTTTGTTTGTCTGTGTACCAAATAGTAACATCCTTGAGACCCTGGGTTGCTTGCTTTCATCTTTTAAACTTAATATATTTTACATGACGTGTGCAATTTATGGGAATTTAAATGACAGAAAAAATAAAATACTAATTAGTGGAAATAGTATTTATTTATGCTTATTGAGAACACTTTCTAAATACGTAATTTCACTCATTAGACTTTAATTCTCCTTCCTTTAGAAATAAACTTGCAGATTCTGGGTGCATAGTAAGTAGTTTCCAGTACATAAAGAACTGTTCATTCGTTTAGACATTGGATGATTCTTGTTCATCGTGTTTTGGGGGGGAAATGTTAAGAAAAAATTACGTAGGCTTTGAAGTTTGTTTGCCTTTGAGGCATGTGTTTACAGAAGAGAGGGTTTCACCAAACCACCTTATTTATCAGCTTTCTTGCTACCTATTTTAATTCCCACAGTCCTTTCCTTCCCTCTTCTTTCAGATAAACAAGCTGGAGGCACGCCTGAGGCAGGCAGGATGCACAGATGATAAAGGGATTCAAAGGAAGGACCAGGAACGCTGGATGAGAGAAGACTGCATTAGCTGCACCTGTGAGGTGTGCGAGGCCAGACACTTTCCTATCCATCTGCTTTTATGTTACTTTTCCTCGCCAGCCAGCTGAAGCATACCTGAAAAATTCAAAGAGAAAATAAAATATCCTTTTCTAAATAGATTCTAGGCATCTTGAAAATTGCTGTTTGAGAGGGAGACAGGGAAAAATCAGACAGCTCTCCTGTGCTGTTTCTTTCCCCAAATGCCCACAATGCCTGGAGCTGGTCTGGGATGAAACAAAAGCAGGAATAAAATCCACATGGGTGGAAGGAATACACTTAAGTGAGCCATCACCACGGCCTCCCAGGGACCACACTAACAGGAGGGTGGAATTGCAAGAGGAGCTAGGATTCAAATCTGGATACTCTGCTGGGGGAAGGACCTGTCTCAACCTCAAGGCCAAAAGTCCATCCCGCTAGTCATAATTTTAAAATTCAGATGCCACTGTGAACATTTTGAGTCTTCTGATTGTTGATTACTATGAGATTACATGTGGACTTTTTAAAAAAGTTTCATTGACACACACCGGGGAACTGAGCCTTAGGAAGTTCATGTGCATTGCCTCAAATCACAGAAGTAAACTGAGGCAGGCTGGCACTTGAGTTCATTTCATTATTCCTAAGCCAGGCTTTCTACAATTGTTTCCTGACAGCACTTGGCAAAATGCACAATTCTTTATAAATGTAAAAAGGTGTTATGGAAACCACCAAAATAAAAATGTTCAAATTTCTCATAGAATTTGCCTTTTGAACAGAGCTGATTTCTCCTAGTCCTCTGGAAACGTGTGAACTTCCCGAGGCTTACGATACGTTACAGTGCTATAGATTATGTTTTATTGGGTGGGGCTTCTAGTTTTGCTCTCCCTGTTGCAAATATGCAGAAAGAAGACTAGAAACCACCTGCAAACATTAGTGCTACTTGGAGAATTTTTTAAACCATGTGGAGGTAGTCACCCTATCAGAGTAGATAAAGGAACTTATTGTTTAATGATTTTATTGTAAGAAATGTGGGGATGATTCTTGAATGTTGCCTTTCAGAGTGGCCAAGTCACGTGTGTGGTGGAGAGTTGCCCCCCAACTCCATGTTCCAGTCCTCAACTGGAGACAGGTACCTGTTGTCCAGTTTGCAGAAGAAAGCAAGGGGTGCCAACTGATGCCCCAGAGAGGCGCTGACAAATGCTGTCTGCTCTGGAGCTCTGAATGGCAGATTTCTCAGGAAGAGAAGTAGGACTTCAGCGCTTTTGACCTGTAATCGCACCTGTGGTACAGACGCCGCCGATTCAAGAGCAAAATTGTTCATTTAAACCTTAGCCACTCTGATCTCCTTTTATCTTTTCCTTTTCAATATGTCTTGAAATATATGACTATACAGGCATAGGAATTTTTATTTTAAGAAGCATTTCTTATTGTAAGTCATCAGTTTTATATACCATATGTTGAAATAAAAAGTGTATCATGTCATATTTTTTAAAAATGTGAGTGTTGTGGAAAATTTCTAATTTAAAACGTTCAGAGAGATTTTATAATCTGCAGGAATTGTGAGAGAATGAGTTTGCACTTAGAGAAGACTTCTGGAAACATCTGTGATAAAAGCATGACAATGTTATGAAGCTGTTAGGTTTTTCTGGGAAGGCTCTCATCTTCATTTTCATTACTTTCTAACTTCTGGGACATTAGGGAAAAGCCAGTGAAAAAGCTATCATTATTTGAGGGAGGTTGTCAGTTCTGCATGGGCTGGGAAATGCAAAGTCTCTGGGGGAAAGAGACTTCAAAGCAGATTGCTCGAGATGGACCTTTCCCATACTTGTCATTAGCATTCCTGAGTCGTCAGCTCTGAAGTACAGTCAAGTCTGAGATTCAGGAGCAGTCTGAATTTACCATCAGGAAAATTCAAGTGTTTCTGACTTTTACAAACGTTGTTGCTATGGAGCTCTTCTCATCTGGTGCTCTGCTATGGCGTTTGAAACACACCCCCAGAAGCAATAGGTTTGTTTACCTCCAGAATTGAGTATTATGTAAATTAGATGATTTGCATTTAATGTTAGATAGGGCCCTTTAAAATAGAACCTAAATTTGTGCACCTGTATGTGAGTGTAGCTTCTAGTTGTTGACAGATTTTATAAAGCATATTTTGTGCCAAACTCTTACAGAAAGACTTTATTTATTATTTTTATGGTTTTTTTGGTGAGCAAATTTCATGTATTTCAGATATACAGATTTAAGGAATCTAGTGGTACTTCCCACCCCACCCTCCCTCCCACACATGCTCCCAGTCTCCCTCCTCCTTCCTTTCTTATTCTTTCTTTTAATTTACAATGACATACTTTCAGTTTATTTTATAATCATAAGATTAAAACTCCACTAAGTAAAGAATTCAGCAAAAAGGAAGGAAAAACAAAAACAAAAACAAAAACAAAACACTGTTCCACCACAACGGTAGAGAAAAGGCCTGTATAGAATAGTCAATTCTCAAAATGTCAATTTCAGTAACATGCAGTAAATTTTTTAGTACACGGATTAGGGAAAACATGGTATTTGTCTTTTGGAAACTGGCTTATTAAGCTAAGTATAGTGGTTTCCAGTGGCATTTATTTTGTTGTGAAAGGCAAGATTTTATATAGTGTCCTGCTGCGACAGGCTCTCAGGCAGAGCACTACAGTTTTCCAGTGACAAAATCTTAAAAAGTTTTAATGTCACAATATTTGGAGTTTTTATGTAAAATGTAATATTATATTTAGTAAAAATATTTTTGTGATCTTATTGTAATGAGTGAGGAAATGTTTCTGGAGTTTAATAACTTGAAGGGAGTACTTCAAAAAGTTTGTGGGAAATGGTGTAAAAGTATGTACTTACTTTTGTGCAAAAATTTTTTTTAAATCGGCCGGCGCCGCGGCTCACTAGGCTAATCCTCCGCCTAGCGGCGCCGGCACACCGGGTTCTAGTCCCGGTCGGGGCGCCGGATTCTGTCCCGGTTGCCCCTCTTCCAGGCCAGCCCTCTGCTGTGGCCAGGGAGTGCAGTGGAGGATGGCCCAGGTGCTTGGGCCCTGCACCCCATGGGAGACCAGGAAAAGCACCTGGCTCCTGGCTCCTGCCATCGGATCAGCGCGGTGCGCCGGCCGCAGCGCGCCGGCCGCGGCGGCCATTGGAGGGTGAACCAACGGCAAAAAGGAAGACCTTTCTCTCTGTCTCTCTCTCTCACTGTCCACTCTGCCTGTCAAAAAAAAAAAAAAAAAAAAAAAAAATGTAATGAGCCGGCGCCGTGGCTCAATAGGCTAATCCTCCACCTTGCGGCGCCGGCACACCGGGTTCTAGTCCCGGTTGGGGCGCCGGATTCTGTCCCGGTTGCCCCTCTTCCAGGCCAGCTCTCTGCTATGGCCAGGGAGTGCAGTGGAGGATGGCCCAGGTGCTTGGGCCCTGCACCCCATGGGAGACCAGGAAAAGCACCTGGCTCCTGGCTCCTGCCAGGATCAGCGCGGTGCGCCAGCTGCAGCGGCGGCCATTGGAGGGTGAACCAACGGCAAAGGAAGACCTTTCTCTCTCTGTCTCTCTCTCACTGTCCACTCTGCCTGTCAAAAAAAAAAAAAAAAAAAAAAAATTTTTTTTAAATCAATGCATGGCTTTTTCATAATATATACCAAAATTTATCTTTTAATTCCAATTTCCAAAATCCCCAAGCATCCCATCGATTTTATGTGTGTGAATAACTGCTGTTCAAGATCTAAAATAATTTTTACTAAAAGTTTTTTGAAGAAAACAACAAAAAAAAGTCTTAAAGGTTTCATGTTTGATAGACTATTTTCCTTCCTTTTGAAAACTAAAAAAATCATTTATCAGGCACAAAAACTGTTCTTTTTTATGGAATACTATGTGATGTTTCCTTACATGTATACATTGTGTGATATACAATCTGTATCAGTATATTTATCCTTTCTTGCATTTAATATTTACTAATAATCAAAGGCAAACAAAATCCTCTTCTAGGTTTGTTTCAAAGCAGAGAAATATGCAGTGCATTATCTTTAGCCACCCTACTACGTACTAGAACCCCAGAACTTCTTACTCCTCTCTGGCTATAACTTATTATCTGTCAATCAACCTTTCCCCTTCCTCCCTAGTTCCCTCCACAGCCTCTGGTAACCACCAATATATATTTTTAAACTTTTATTTAATAACTATAAATTTCAAAAGTACAACTTGGATTATAGTGGTTTTTCCTCCCATAACCACCCTCCCACCCGCGAACCATCCTATCTCCTGTTCCCTCTCCCATCCCATTCTTCATTAAGATTCATTTTTAATTATATTAATATATAGAAGATCAAATTAGTATATACTAGGTACAAATTTCAACAGTTTTTACCCACACACACACACAAAGTATAAAGTACTGTTTGAATACTAGTTTTACCGTTAACCAATATATTTTTAACTTATTTGAGATTCTGTGAGATCACCTCGCTCTTAGACTCCATGTAGGAGTGAGAACACATCGTATTTGTCTTTCTTTGCTTACCTTATTACATTTTGTCTATGATGTTGCAATTGACAAAGTTTTATCCTTTTTATGGCTGAGTGATATTTCATTGTATATACATACCACATTTCTTCATCCATTCATTAGTGGACAGGCACTTAGGTCACTTACATTTGTTGGTTATTATGAATATAGAGCTGTGATAATCATAGATGTACAGATGTCTCTTCAATGGGTCGATTTCATTTCTCTTTGGTGTATATTGGGATTGCTGGGTTATTTGGTAATTCTGTGTTCAGGTTTGAGAGAATTTCCATGCTATTTTCCCCAGTGGTTGTATTAATTTATAGTCTCATTCATGGGGAGCAAAGGTTACCTTTTCTCCACACTTGCTATCTTTTGTCTTTTTGATAATAACCAATCTTACTGGAGTGGGGTAATATTTCATTTTAGTTTTGATTTGTATTTCACATTTTAAATTTATTTGGACTTGTTTTGTGTTTTACTGTATGCTCTAACCCAGTGAATGTTACATGTACTGTTGAGAAAAATATGTGTTCAATAGCTGTTGGATACAACTTTCTGTGAATGTCTGTTAGGTCCAGCTGATTTAGGGTGCAATTTAACTCTGTTGTTTCTTTGTTGATTTTTTGTGTCGATGACCTCTCCATTTCTAAAAGTGGAGTGTTAAAGTCCCCTACTATTATTGTATTGGAGTCTATCTCTCTCTTTAGGTCTATTAATATTTGATGTATGTACTTGGGTGCTCCAATACTGGGTGCATACATATTTATAAATGTTGATACCTCTTGCTAGATTAAACATTATATAAAGACCTTCTGGTCTCCTTTATACTGATTTTGATTTAAATCTATTTGATCTGGTAAAAGTATGACTACTCCTGCTTTATTTTGGGTTTTATTTGCATAGAATATCTTGTTCCATGCTTTCATCTCAGACTATGTGTGTCGTTAGAAGTGAAGTGAGTTTCTTGTATGCAGCATATAGTTGGAACTTGGTATTTAGTCCTTTCAGTAACTATGTTTTTTAGTTGAAGAATTACTACTGCCTTTTTGATTTTTTAAAATTTTAAAATTTTAATTTCAATTAGTTTCCAACAGATTTGGTGTGATTTGCAGACAAAATGCTAAGAACATAATAATAGTCCTTTCTATTACTCTATCCTTCCTACCATCTTTCCTTCTTCCTCTCTTTCTTTTTTTAGTTTTTGAGGTAAGATTTTAAAATTACATTACAGTAAAAAGGCTTAATACATCACAAGATAAGAAGTTTAACAAGTAAAAAGAACGAATAACCTAGTTTAGTGGAAATATAGATAATGGCTATAAATTATAATTGATTGGGAAAATGACCATTTTACCTATGTACACTAAATCTTAAAGTAATCAAAGATCATTAAAACTATGAGAGTATTACATGTTTTTTAAAAAAGATTATTTAATTATTTGAGAGGCAGATTAACAGATAAATAGAGGAAGAGACAGAGAGTGGTCTTCCATGTCTTCCATCCACTGGCTCATTCCCCAGATGGCCAAGGCCCCAGTAGTAAAACATCCTTAACCACTGGCTTGACAAAGGTATAAAGCAAAGTTTTACAAAATTATATTTACATCTGTACTGATACTTAGGATATTTATTTCTTTTTTCTCTCTTTTTTATTTTTATTTTTTTTAATTTTACCTCTCACATACAGCGTGTGGTATTTGTCTTTCTGGGTACAAGTTATTTCACTCAACATAATGTCCTCCATTTTGTTGAAAATGGTAGTTTCATTCTTTTTATAGCTGAATAATATTCCTTAGTGTATATATACTTAATTATCTTAATTCATTCATCTGGTGATAGACACCTCGGTTGGTTTTGAATTTTGGCTATTGTGGACAGTTCTGCTATAAACATGATGGTGCAACCATCTTTTTGATATAGCGGGTTTAAGTCTTTGGGAAATATATCCAGTAGTGAGATTTCTGGATCATATGGCAAGTCTACAGTTTTGTAGGAAACCTCGACACTGTTTTCCACAGTGGCTGCATTAACTGACATTCCTACCAACAGTGTATAAGTGTTCTTCCTTAGCATGCTTGCCAGCAGTTGTTACTTCCTATGTATTGGGTTTTAGTCATTCTGATAGAAATGAGGTGAATTCTCATTGTGCTTTTCCTTTGCATTTCCCTGATGACTAGTGATATTGAGCATTTGTCCTTAAATTTTGAATGCTGGCCATTTGTATTGTTTTTTTTTTTTTTGTTTTGTTTTGTTTTTTTTTTGGACAGGCAGAGTTACACAGTGAAAGAGAGAGACAAAAAGAAAGGTCTTCCTTCCATTGGTTCACCCCCTAAATGGCTGCTACAACCAGTGCGCTGCGCCGATCCAAAGCCAGGAGCCAGGTGCTTCCTCCTGGTCTCCCACATGGGTGCAGGGCCCAAGCACTTGGGCCATCCTCCACTGCCTTCCCGGGCCACAGCAGAGAGCTGGACTGGAAGAGGAACAACCGGGACAGAATCCAGCGCCCCAACCGGGACTAGAACCTGGAGTGCTGGCGCCGCAGGCTGAGGATTAGCCAAGTGAACTGCAGCACTGGCCCATTTCTTCTTTTGAGAACTGTCGATTGAAGTTCTTTGCCCATTTATCAGCTGTTTTGTTGTTGTTGTTGTTGTTGTTGAGTTTTTTAATTTGCTGATATATTCAGGATGTTAATCCGTTGTCAGATAGGTGGTTCACAAATATTTTTTCCCGTTCTGTCGGATATTTCTTTACTCTATTGATTATTTCCTGTGCCATGCAAAAGCTTCTGAGTTTGGTATAGTCCCATATATTTACTTCTGCTTTTGTTGCCTGTGCTTTGAGGATCTTGTCCAAGAAATCATCCCCTACACCAATGTCTTGTAGTGTTTCCCCTATGTTTTCTTCAAGCAACTTCATTGTCTCAGCTCTTAAATTTAGGTTTTGATCCATATTGAGTTGATTTTTTGTTTATGGTGAGAGGTATGGATCTAATTTAATTTTTCTACACACACACACACACACAGACACACATTCAGTTTTGTTAGCACCATTTGTTGAAGAGACTATCCTTATCCACTGAGCATTTTTGACAAAACTCAGTTGGATGTATGTACGTGGATTAATTTCTGGGCTCTCTGTTCTGTTCAATTGATCTATGTATTGGGATTTGTGTCAGTACAAGCTGTCTTAATTGCTGTATCTTCGTAGTATGCTCAGCTTAATGTAATTACAAGTTGTTTGGGATTTAAAAACTGACTCAAGAAATTCAAGATGGCAGCTGAGTAGGAGGCTCCAGCCACTAGCTCCCAGCAGAGACATCAGTGTGAACAGCTATACACACAAGTCACCTTCACAAGAGCTACAGAAACCAGGTGAGAGACCACAATGCCTCATCTTGTTATAAACATGAAAAACTCTCATTGAAGAAAGCAAGAAGGGAAAAGTTGCCTATGTTGCCTATGTTGCCTCTCAGAGCTCTAAGCTGCTGGGTTCAAGTCTTGTTTGCTCCATTTCCAATACAGCACCCTGCTAATGTGCCTGGAAAGGCAGAGGAAGATGAATCAAATACCTGGTTCCTGGCACTCACGTGGGATACCAGATGGAGTTCCAGGCTCTTGGCATGCCTTCAGCTTGATTTTTCTTGTTCAGGATCCTTAACTTTTGGCTATTCTGGGTCACTTATGATTCCATATGAGTTTTAGGATTATTGTTTTCTAATTTTATAAAGTATGCCTTGGTATTTTGATAGTGGTTGCATTGAATCTGTAAATTGTCTTAAGTAGTGTAGACATTTTTATGATGATATTGATTCTTCTGATTCATGAGTAAGGACAATTTTTCATTTTATTCTGTGTTGTGTCTTTGATAATTTCTTTCATCAATATTTGATAATTTTCATTGTAGAGATCTTCCACCTCTGTGGTTAAATTTACTCCTAAATATTTGAATTTTTGTGGTTATCATGAATGGGATTTCTTTCTTGATTTCTCTTTTTGTGAGTTCATCATTAACATACAAAAAAGTTATTGTTTTTGTATGTTTTTTGTAACCTGCAACTTTTCTGAATTAGTTTCTCAATCCGAACAGCTTTTTCATGAAGTGTTTAGGTTTTTCCATGTACAACATCATGTCATCTGCAATTATGGATAATTTGATTTACTCTTTTCCAATTTTTGTGTGCCTTATTTCTTTCTTCTCCCTATTGTTCTTGCAAAAACTTCCAGTACTACCTTGAATAAGAATGGCAAAAGTGTACATCCTTGTCTTGTTCCAGATCTGAGGAGAATGCTTCAGTTTTTCTCCATTCAGTATGATATTAGCTGTTGGTTTGTGATATATAGCCTTTGCAATTTTTAGGCTAACAAGACACTTTTTTTGACTGTAAGGCTACTTAAAAGGATAACAAATTGAATTTTTCATGTTACATTTTTCCTCTTTCAGTATTACTAGCCTGTTAATATTTTAATACACTAATTGCAAGTTTATAGTCTTATTTGTAAAGATAAAAATGATTTACACATCATATGTACAATATTACAGCATTCTGATTTGTTTCTATACTCTTACCATTAGGTTTACTACTTTCTGATATTTGCTTCTTACTTATTAATATCCATTTCTTTCAGTTTATAGAACTTCCATTAGCATTTATATATTTATTGAAAGATAGAGTTACATAGAGAAATAGATCTTCTATCCTCTGGTTCTCCACATGACTGCAACAGCCATGGTGGGGCCAGGCTGTGGCCAGGCTGAAGTCGAGAGCCTGGAACTCCATCTGGTATCCCATGTAGGTTCCAGGACGCAGGTACTTGAATCATCTTCCTCTGCCTTTCCAGGCACATTAGCAGGGTGCTGTATTGGAAATGGAGCAAACAAGACTTGAACCCAGCAGCTTAACCTGCTGCACCACTACACTGGCCTCGGTCCACAAGTGAGGCCCATGATTCAGGGCAGGGGGCCTCAGCCCGACTTATTTTTTTCACAGTGTGGAATTGTAATTCAGTTCTCTCTCCTTCTCCCCACTGGTAGGCACCTCCAGCCATGCTTCTTAGAGCTGGGAGAGGCAACATAGGCAACATAGGCAACTTTTCCTTTCTTGCTTTCTTCAATGAGAGTTTTTCATGTTTATAACAAGATGAGGCATTGTGGTCTCTCACCTGGTTTCTGTAGCTCTTGTGAAGGTGACTTGTGTGTATAGCTGTTCACACTGATGTCTCTGCTGGGAGCTAGTGGCTGGAGCCTCCTACTCAGCTGCCATCTTGAATTTCCTGGGTAAGTTTTTAAATCCCAAACAACTTGTAATTACATTAAGCTTTAGAAAATAAAACCTAACAAATCCCAGAACTTTGACATTTTGTGACCTTTCAAAATCCAACAAGGTTAAATGAAGCTGAACTGTATGGAAACATTAGTATGTTCCTCAAAAACACTGTTAACTAACTGGGAATGGCATGACAATTTCAAATGAATTATGTAAAGTTTAGATTGCTCATCATTGTCATTTGTCATTTTATTATCTTACTGAAGTTTAAGCAAGTCCTGTACAATCACGTATCTAACTTTTTATACTCTGACCATTTATTAACTCGTATATTATCTGGTTAATATTTTTGACTCATCAAATATAAATAAGTATAAAAATAGAAATGCATGTATCAATAAAAGTGGAAATGCATTTATAACAGAAAGATTTCAAAAGCTCCATGTATATTTAAGACATTTTAAATTCAGTCAGTATATAGCCATGGCTTTAATTGAGTCACATGGATTATTTTTTGCTTTTTATATTTTACTACATAATATTTATTTCTAGTTTTTAATTTTTTATTTTTTAAAGATATACTTATTTTTATTTGAAAGTCAGAGTTACACACAGAGACAAGGAGAGGCAGAGAGAAAGAGAGAGGTCTTCCATCTGCGGGTTCACTCCCCAGATGGCTGCAATGGCCAGAGCTGCACCCATCTGAAGCCAGGAGTCAGGAGCTTCTTCGGGGTCTTCCACGCGGGTGCAGGGGCCCAGGAACCTGGGCCATCTTCTACTGCTTTCCCAGGCCAAAGCAGAGCTAGATCAGAAGAGGAGCAGGCAGGACCCAAACCGGTGCCCACATGGGATGCCGGCTCTGCAGACCACAGCTTTAACTTAACCCACTGCACCACAGCGCTGGCACCCATCTCCAGACGTTTTATATGAGAATGCCACTCATACATTTGCAGGGGCCAAGGGCTTGGGCCTTCCTTTGCTGCCTTCCCAGGCCACAGAAGAGAGCTGGGTCAGAAGTGGAGCAGCCAGGACTTGAACTGGAGCCCATATGGGATGCTGGCATTGCAGACGGCGGCTTTACTTGCTATGCCAAGACATTAAAGAAATACTGCATGGTAAAAATTCCAAATATTTCCGAAGGATATAAAGACCACTGCCCTCTATTTCTGCAGTCTAAATGCCATTGATATTTTTAGTGTGTGTGATCTTTGTGGTTGTGCATTTTTATGTTTATGTGAGTATATTCTATGCAATCTGAGTATGAGAGTAATGCTTCCTTAGTAGTTTCATTTATTCCAAAGAACCTAAGGCATTGCATTTCCAAGTGTGGTTGTGACATTTTGGTATATCACATTTTGCCAGGAAATACGCTTGAGATGAAGTTTGGTGATGTTTCTTGTATGTGGTACTCTTCTGATCTGGGGCAGAAGGCTCCTAACAGGCACATACTCTTCTTTGACTGGCAGGTGTGTACAAAGAAGGAAAAGCATTCCGGGGCTCACTTTTCCTCCAATTTAATCCAACTGAGAAAAGCATAGGATTTTAGCCAGGCTGTATGATTGTAGAAAGAGGGTAGAAAAACACATTCTTTACTTCAGAAACACTTTCATTTTCCTATGTCTGCTTCTCACAAATGGGCACACGGCACGTAGATCTATATGGAATGAAGTTGATGGGGCATGAGCAATTTTTATTTGAGAATGAGTACTTATTTTATAAATAGTTTTTAATTTTTCAGAGCAAATAGCAATGTATAAAAATGCTAATTTGTTTACTTTCTAGATCTATATATGGAGGAATAAGCAGAAGTAGAGAAAACTGCATTGTGGAAAGAATTCTTTTAATTTTCATTGTAAAGTTATTATATCTTCACTGGGTGTAATTACTGCTAATAACCAATGGCCAATAGTATGTACATGCATTATAAATTTTTTTCAAAAAAATATAATTCATTAGGAATTTATATCAAGTTCTTAGTCACATGGAAATCCTGTCTTCCACTTTTAAAAAACGTGTTTAGCTGAGTGTCCTCAACATTTACTGGCATGATAGACTTTGTGAAAAACAATACAAGAACTATTTGTTCTTTATGAATATTCAAGATGAGAGATGACGTGCTAAAATAAATGATTCCAAAAGCTGTATTTTAAATATAACTTTATATGCAGTATTTTTAGCCTTTTGTAAGATAATTTGTTGTCCTGTATTTCAAGCACAAGAAATGAATTAATGTTTAAATTTATATTTCAGCTGGAGCCGCAGCTCACTTGGCTAATCTTCTGCCTGTGGCGCCGGTACCCCAGGTTCTAGTCCCGGTCAGGGCGCCGGATTCTGTCTCGGTTGCTTCTCTTTCAGTCCAGCTCTCTGCTGTGGCCCAGAAAAGCAGTGGAGGATGGCCCAAGTCCTTGGGCCCTGCACCCGCATAGGAGACCAGGAGGAAGCACCTGGCTCCTTGCTTCAGATTGATGCAGTGCGCCGGCTGTAGCAGCCATTTGGGGGGTGAACCAATGGAAGGAAAACCTTTCTGTCTCTCTCTCTCTCACTGTCTAACTCTGCCTGTCAAAAAAAATTTATATTTCAACTATTTCAACTATGTTCCCAATAGTATGAGACATATTTTCTCTTCTTTTAATATACTTTGTAAAGAAATGAGAAGAATTTCTTCATACATATGTTATTGATCCAAATGATTCAACTCAAGTGCATGCACATAAGGTCTTTAGAAATTTTGTTGAAAACTGGAATAACAAGATGTTTATTTTTATGCAAAAAAGTTGAAAACTGTATGTAGTTTTATCCATAGCATCTCCATGAATTTTTTGAAGAACTCTCAGATGAGTATGTAAAGTTTACATATATTAACAAACGTTAAATAATGACAACATATGATACAAATTGCAACTAAATATTGATGTGCATTTGAAATTTGAGTATATGAGAAAGATACAATTTAAAACTTTTTAAATGGCACTTTTACCTTTGAGTGGAAAATATACAATTATTTATTCATAATTTATCTGGCTATTCACAATCCATATTTTCGGTAAAGGAGTCTTGAGAAAACCCAATTCTGTATACATGAAAAAATCCTAATATATTAGAAATTAATGAAAATTAAATTAGCATCTCTTATTCAAAATTTAAAAATAAATTGTATCACATATGTCCATCTTTACATGTCACATTATTTAATGAATGTAATTGCTGCTAAAGTAAAATACACAAAATGTACATTGGTACAAGTTGAGTATTCATAAAAATGAAAATTTTCCAAAATCTTAAACTTTCTGAGCACTAACAGGACCCCACAAATGAAAAATTCCATACTTGACCTCAACAGATAGCCATCAAAATACAGGTGTTGTATTTTGTATGTTGTATAAAATTACCTTCAGGCTATGTGTATATAAGGTATATGTGAAACATAAATAAATTTTATGTTTATACCTGAGCCCCATTCCCAAAATATCTCATTATGCATATGTAAATATTCCCCCAAAAATCCAGAATCAAAGCCATTTTTAGTTCTAAGCATTTTTAAGGCATGTCTGGCCTGTTCAATATATGCTTCCATTTTTTAAAGAACAAGTCTATTTTTTAAACAGTAAAACAATTCATTTGAATTATTCCGATGTTTTGTTCCTTACAGAAGCATTACTGAAGAACAGATTTACTGGGTGGTTTACCAAGAGGACGTTTAATTGGCCAACTTAGAAGAAAACATGTGGTGTTGTGCAGAGAACCCAGACTCTAGATTTAGTGTGGGGTTGTCTTGCCAAGGAATGGCCTAAGACTGAAAGGAGCTAGAATGAGAATGTGTGGCCTTTTACTTATTGAGAATTACAAATGAATTTTGTAGAAATGCAAATTTTTCAGAGTTTTAAAGAAAGTACCACATCAGAAAAAATGCTTTGAGTAATTGCTAAGTGCGTTGGTTACACACAGGAAGAGTTAAAACAAGGGAGTACCTCAGAAAGCTTGTGGAAAAGTGGAGTTCTAAAACCCACACTTTTTTCATAATATTCATTTTATATATAGTATGGAAAAATTTTGCACTGAAAATCTCATATTTTTATTCCATTTTTCTACACTTTATAAAGTACCATTGTACTTTTGGAGTCAAGGAACTAATCTGAGTTAGAAGAAAACTTGGAGTGTTGGAGAATTAGAAACTTCTAAAAGTGGACAGAATCAAGTAATGAGTTTTGTGGAAAAGCATGCAAAAGAAACATTATGATTTATGGCAGGGCAGGGAAATATATGACCAACATGGGATGCTGTTTGTCCACAACAGAAAGAAAAAGTTCATAAAAGTAAAAAAAAATCTGAGGACTAAGGTTGTGATGCAGCAGGTTCTTGGCTGCTCTGATTCTGATTCAGCTTCCTGCTAATGTGCCTGGGAAGGCAGAAGATGGCCCAAGTACCTGGGGCCCTGTCATCCGTGTGGGAGACCAGGATGGCGTTCCTGACTCTTGGCCCATCTCTGGCCTGTTACAGTTGTTTGAAAGGTGAAACAGAAGATGGAAGATTTCTCTCTCTCTTTCTCTCTCTGGTTTTCTTTCCCTCTCTCTCCCTTTTCCCCATTTATCTGCCTTTTAAACAAATAAATGTATCTTTAAAAAGAAAAAAAAATTGTAAAGCACCTATACCAGATGTGCAGTAACTATGAGGCAAAGAGTGTGGAATCAGACCTAAAGGAACAGGCCTGGGACCCACGCTGACTTGTGCTGATGAATCTGGGAACATTCAGTTTATCCAGGTACTGAACATCACAAAGTGGGAAAGACATGGAGCTCCCAAGGCTGATGATTAAGCAATGCCCAGAATGATAGAGTGCCAAGAACTCGTAAAACAAGGTTTCGTGTTTAAGCTATGTCCCAAATTTCTGATATGGAGAACTGAGCTCACCAGCTTCCTGTTCTGCTTCAGATTTCTAAAAATCTGAGTCAATCATGACACAAAATATGAAATATGTAAGGGAACAAGAGGGAAAAAATGAAAAATCTGGGTTTTGAAATAGAAGGAGCCTAAATCGAGAGAAATAAAAGGTAGATACAGGGCCCAAGTAGAGAGGGGCTGATGTATTAAAATATACTTGCCATGCAGAGTAGGCAGCCAGAGGCTGGGACCAGGAAAAGACCATGCATATAAACCAAGTTCCTTCCTTAGCAGCTCTGTTACCCTGGCTCCATTCCTTCCAGCTCTTTGACTTTGAAAGTCTGAGCATTTGTTTCTGTCAGAATTCCTGGGAGCACTATGAATCCTGTGCCAGTGATCTTAGGTGTTTAGGGAAATGGGATTCCCCTGACCAGTGACGCTGCATTCAAGCTCCTCTCTATTTAGAATTGTGGCAAAAGAAGCTCCCCTCCCAACATGAGAAGCTGTGGAGGCCAAATTGAAGCAGTATTGAAGTGTGGCAACTCCAAGTCAAAAAAAACTAGTGAAAGCATTTGTCCGGTACCAACTGAGGAATTTCAAATCATGTAAAGAAGCTGCATCATGCCCAGTAGCCAAGGATCACAACCTTCTATTGTTTAAACCATCTGGGTTGTGGCATTTTTTTATAAACTGCTGTTGTAAACCTCAATAAACCGCACTGTCCACAAATCCCCAGTGGATCCCTGACACCAAAGATAGTAGTGAATTCTATACATACTATGTTCTTTCCTGTACATACATACCCATGATAAAGTTTAAGTTATGGATTCAGAACAGTAGAGGCTTAACAACAATAGTTAATAATAATATAGAACAATTATAGTATAATAAAATTTATATGACTGTAATCTCTCCCTTAACACATCTTATTGTACTGTAACTTTTAGCAACCTCAGCATAGAATTATTGTTTTTTACTTTTGAATTCTAGAACTTCCACTTTCTCCCTTACAGTAAGCACTTTATGGCTTCTCTTTGGAGCATCTGAATTGCCAGCACCAATACTCTTGCACTTTGGGGCCACTGTGGTAGAATAATTGTTAATTGAACCCAAGTGCTGTAACATTAATATCATGGTATTTGATTTGATAACCAAGAGAGCTACTAAGTGAATAAGGGGCAGGTAGCATGTACAGGACAAAGGAATGGTTTATGCCCCGGGTGGGACAGATCAGACAGGTATACATTAGCATTGCACTACTCAGAATGACACAAAGTTTAAAATTTATGAATTGTTTAGTTTTGGAATTTTTCATTTAATATTTTCAGACTGTAATTAATTATAGGTAACTGATGCCACAAAAAACCCCCACAGATTAAGGGTATCATTATGATATGAGTTAAAATGGTAATTTAGTAATGCCAAAAAAATTCATCAGATTCAAAAATCCTTTTTGTGTGTGAACTTAAAGACACCATATGATCACAGTAAAAACTTCAAGGATTACAAATAAAAAACTTACAAATCTATAATCACTCTCTTTTTCAGTTTTATATACTTTCAGTATAACTGACAGATCAAGAGGACAAAATGTCAAGATTTGAACAACACGATTAAAAAACTTGAGATTTAGTGGTCATATATGCAATCTTCTCCCTAGAAATATGGGAATATTCAAAGAATATTTGTTGGATTATACATAAAGAAAACAAAAACCCTTAAACCTTATCTGAAACATTTTCAGAAACTGACTCCAGATTATACTTCCAATTTTAACAGATTTTATGGTTGAGTGGCATTTTACACCACATTATCTTAAAACAATGTAATTAAATACAAGCCTATCATATCTGAGGGGTCTTCAAAAAGTTCATGAAAAATGTATCCTGGAAAAAAAATCATGCAAGGCATGGTTTTAAAAATATTTTTTCATCAAAGTAAACTTTTCTTTTATTCTATTTTCCATAAACTTTTTGAAGTTCTCTCATATACAAACTTCCATTAAAAATGAAATTAGAATGGAAACTGTGAAATATCTAGGCTGGACCCAAAGCTGAAAAGAAAAAAAAGACTGTGTATTGAAACTTGTGAAAAGCAGTTATAGTTGTCAAATATAATTTAGTGATGACCCACAGTATCTCTGAGATCATCTAAATGGTTTCTATTTTCAGTCCCTGAGATCTTCTCTCGCTGCAGTAAATGTAGAGTCAATACAGCGAGCTCCAATGCACAGGCTGTCTCACTGTAGGCTTTCTAGGTACAGGAGCAATAAGAAATATGAAGCAAAGGTATGAATCTTAGAACTTTTGGTAAAAAAATGTCCTTCAGTCTCTGTTACCCTTTTGTATTGGTAGTGGAAGGTTATAAAAACACACAGTGGGGGGAGAATCACCCAAGGAGAGCCTACTGTTGTCAGTCTCCTCAAACTCTCCTATCCATTGAGATGTCACTACTATTGTGAATGACAAGGATTTTTGAAATGACATGAATAAAAAACAGAGTGCCTATTTTATAGCCTTTGTTTTCTGTGATGGCCTGGTTATGGCCAGATGTTGAAAGTCCCTAAGTCTGGAAAAAAGAAATCACAGCGTCCCATTGTCTCAGGTGTTAAACAATACAGCCTAAAGGATGTGCTTCTAATCTCTCTAAGTGCTTGAGGTTCAAATGAAGACAGAAGAGAGTCATGAAGCACAACTTATTGAATGATGTTTGTCATTACAGGAGCAGTATGTGTGTGTGTGTGTGTGTGTGTGTGTGTGCATGGCCCCAGAGTTTAGTTAGCCTTTCCCCTACCTACAACTCAAGCTATTTTTTCTTAACATTTTTTTTTTTGACAGGCAGAATTAGACAGTGAGAGAGAGACAGAGAGAAAGGTCTTCCTTCTGTTGGTTCACCCCCCAAATGGCCGCTACGGCCAGCGGGAAGCACCGATCCGAAGAAAGGAGCCAGGTGCTTCCCCCTGGTCTCCCATGCAGGTGCAGGGCCCAAGGACCTGGGCCGTCCTCCACTGCCTTCCCTGACCACAACAGAGAGCTGGACTGGAAGAGAAGCAACTGGGACAGAATATGGTGCCCCAACCAGGACTAGAACCTGGGGTGCCGGTACCGCAGGCAGAGGATTAGCCTAGTGAGCCGTGGCGCTGGCCTTTTTCTTAACATTTAGATACACAAGCCAGAACATCAGTGGCACACCCTAATAATATTTGGTTAAGATCATTGTCTACTCCTTTTTGTTAGCAAACTATGGTTATCATTTGATCACTCAATTAAAATAATCCCAGTCAGAAAATCCAGGCCTCCAGAGATCCCAGAATGTATGATTTTGCATTCTTTATATGTAGAACTCTTTTTACATAGCTTGCTACAAATATTATACTATTTCATGCTTATTAGAATCTTGATCAATTGTTTAAATGAAAAATGAAAATAGTACCAAGAAGAAAACAAATCATTACGTGCAGAGACCCTAATCTACATAGTGTGACTCATGATTTTTTTTTTTTTTTGACAAATTTAAAGGAGTTAGCAAAGTTTGGGTTAGTAGAATCATATTTCTCCCTGTTCACTTTGAGAACCATACCACATTTTTAATTGTTCAAATTTACGGGTGAAATGTGATGATTCAATACATGTGTTCATGGGTGACGTTCAAGTCAGGTTAGTAGCTAACATTTACATATCACTAAACATTTTAAAAATTGATTAGCAATAAAAGTATGCATTTATGAGGTATACCACCATTTTACCAAATAAATACAATGAACACTGTTGATAGGAAAACAAGCAATGCCTTCTTCCCAATCATTATCCCCTGCTCGGGGCCTTGAGGTTCCTCACCTCTATTTGTTCATAAAATACACATGAAATCCTCTATCTTCGCGTTTATTTCACACTAAAGTCTTTGCTTGGTTTTTATAAAATACTGAAATTTACAAATTCTTTAAATGTTATCCCTTTTTGTCTTACTCATTCTTCTCAAAAGTGGTTTGTATTTGTATGAATTAACAAAAATCATTTTTAATAAATAAATCCAACATAGTAGGTCCTGGAGAAGGTACTAATTGTTTTTCATTAAAATAATTCCCATGATATTAGTAACTCTTCTGTAAACATGAAAAGAAATTTTTATGGATTGCATATTCATTTATTTAATCATTACCTATTTCTAAATGACAAGGATGTGATATAATATTTTGGTGTTCTCAACAATGATTTTATTGAATTAAATTAATGTTAATTTTTTCAGAAAGACACATAAAATATGTATCTTGAGGGTTTTTACTGTATAAACTAACTTTCTTCATTAAAAATGAAATAATCCTATGTTCTAATCACTGCTGGAGATCCCTGTATAAATGAAGGAAAGAAACCAGCATGAAATATGAGCCAGTGACTTTTTGTATAACAACTAAGGGATTTTTTTTTGCCACACAATTAGCTTCAGGCAATAAGATAGAAATTTTTGTAGTTGTTGTTTAAAACTGATATATATCTGAACTACGCTATCCAGGAATGGTAAAGGATTGTAGGAAGAAGCAATTTGCCGAAGCACAGTTTGAAACCAAGTGTCATTACGTTACAGCTGGGAAATTATGGGAGCCAACACACCACGCTGGCAGCAGGGTTGCCTATGGTGGTCAGAGATGAAGTGGCTGGGCTTCCAGAAACCTGAGCTGACCTTTAAATAAGTGCTGACTGTGAGCTTGCGGCAGTGTTCCCAGTAACAAGATGCTTCACAGGCAGCAGCAATCGCTGTAGTAGTTTCAAACCCAGCTCTGAATTTGGAAGCCACCCACAGCACTCTCATCACCTTCAGACTTCATTTGAAAGGAAGTGACGCTGTCCACAAAACCAAAGCAAACCTTTGTCTTGGTCATTTAAATAAAGTGTTCATGAACTATCTCCCTTGAAAAAGCTGGAATGTGGAGTCTTGTTGATGTAGAATCGCAGCGAACTAATATCTTTAGCTATTCGAAAATTGGGATTAGGAAATTAAATGAACTTTTTTCCTTTAATACTTTTAAGGAATCAATAGATTTGCCAACAAAAAAGATCAAACCTACAACAAGTACACTGGGATAAAATGCCAAATTACCTGGGGAGCACAAAATCAGGGTAGACGTAGGAGTGTCTAGGAGAGTCACAGTGCCCAGATCTGTCTCCTCCCAAAGGAGAGACTCTGCATGAACACTGGACATTGTGAGCTTGAATCTGACCTGAAACTGAAACACAAAATCAACTATATACATGGGGTCAGTCACCAATGAACATTAAATACATAAGAGAGCACAAGGAATCAATATTCAATAACTAAGAATTCAGAAAGCAGAGTGAGAACAATGGAGAAAGGCAATTTCTAATACACATAGTTTTGGATGTCTTGATAAAATCTAGCTTCAACTCATTCAGCCTATAGTGTCCATTTTCAACCTCATAGCACATTCTTAAATATATTTATGTAAAAAGAGTTGAGACAGATGTGACAATATCTTGTCCAGATAATAATATTAAACATCTAATTTATAATGATACAATTTAAAGTTCATGTCAATTTATTGTGTGACATTGAAACAAGGAATAGTTTCAAGACTTCCATCTATGAGTTTAGTTGTAATGTTAAGCAGCATAAATATCCCATGTATACTTGGTTGTTTATTTTTTTCAAAGGCGTAGCTACAGAGAGGCAGAGAGAGAGAGAGAAAGAGAGAGAGAGAGTCAGTCTTCTATCCACTGGTTCACTCCCCAGATGGCTACAACAGCTGGACTTGAGCCAATCCAAAGCAAGGAGCCAGGAGCTTCCTCTGGATCTCCTCATGCAGCTGCAGGAGCCCAAGGACTTGGGCCATCTTCTACTGCTTTCCCAGGCCATAGCAGAGAGCTGGATCAGAGGTGGAACAGCTGGATCTCGAACCAGCATCCATATGGGATGCTGGTACCGCAGGCGGTGGCTTTACCAGTTAAGCCAGAGCATTACCACCACCACCCCCCCCCCCCCGACAGATACTCATTTTTAAAAATGTGATACTTCCTACTTGGGATCTGGCTCAGTAATATATTCACTTTAAGGTTAGACTGAGACTGTCAGTTTGGATTTAAAACACACACATAAACACAAGATCTTACCACATTTTGTCTATAGTATACTCACTTTAGATACTAAAGTACAATGCGATTGAAAGTAAAAATGTGGACAATGTGTGCCCAGATAGATTTTTGTATCTGTATGCAACAAAAACCAAAAGAGAGTTCTGCAGACCATACTAATATCAGATAAAATAGATATTAAAACTGAAATTACTAGACACAGCCGGAAAGTTTTACTATGATAAAAGGAAAAAATCCACCACAGAGAGATCACAGTTAAGAAGATATTGACATGTAAATGCAAAGCCCAAAAACACATGGCAAAATAGGTTTAATGTTAAAAGAAACAATTCAAAAGACTTCAATACCTCACTTTCAATAACAGATAAAACAACTGGGTAAATGGATTGAACAAGTAAGCAAAAATATCAGAAAGGATATTGAAACTTTAAAAGCACTATATGCCCACTAGAAATAATAGATGTTAGTAGAACATTTTACCCAAGCACAGTATAATATGCATTCTTCTGAAGCACGTGTAGAACGTTCCCCAGGACAGAACATGTTCTCAGCTACAAAACAAGCCTTGGTCATTTAAAATAATGGAAAACATACTTTTTATTTCTTTTTGACTGACGTCCTCCCAATCCTCCATTCCCTCAGCCCCAGGTAACCACCATTTTCCCCTACCTGTGAGGTAGACTACATATATGAGTGAGGTCATGTGGTATGTGTCTTTCTGTACGCAGCTTATTTCACTTAGCCTATGTTCTCCAATTTTAACCACATGTCACAAATGTAGGATTTCTTCGTTTTTAATGTCTTCATAATTCAGTTCTGTGTAAGTAGTACACTTTCTCTGTTCCTTACACAACGGACATTTGGGTTGATTCCATTACTTGCCTATTGTGAACATCACTACAAAGAACATTAGAGTACAGATATCTGTTGGGTGTACTGATCTTATTTCCTTTGAATATACATTCAGTAGTGAAACTGCTTAGTCATATGCTAGTTCTGGTTTTCATTTTCTATGATGGCTGTACTAGTTTACATTCCCACCATCAGCGCGAAAAGGATCTTTTTTCCCTATCCCCTCCAACACATATTACCATTTGTCTCTTACAAGTATGACATGACTTCTTGTGGTGGTTTTAATTTTCATTTACCCGATGATTAGTGATGATGAACATTTTTCATATAAATAGCTAATACTTTTTTACATTTCTTTGAATTCTGTGGTATCAGTTGAAATGAGTCCCTTCTCATTTCTGGTTTTATTTATTGGAGTTTTTCTGTTTTTCTTAATTATTCTAGCTAGAGTTTTGTGCCTTTGCTTATTTTTTAAAAGCTATAACTTTTATGTATTGATCTTCCCTACTATTTTTTATTCTCTATTCTCTATTTCATTGATTTCTACTCTCATATTTAATATTTGATTCCCCATCAACATTGGGCTTAGTTTATTCTCTTTATAGTTCCTTCATGTATAATAATTGGTTGCTCATTTGAGATTTTTCCTTTTGTTGATGTAGATTTTATTGAGATGAACTTCAATCTTGGAGGTGTTTTTGCTGCATCCAATAGAAACAAATATTTTATATTATCACAATGGGTTAAAATTAAAAATCAATGACTGAGGCCGGCGCCGCGGCTCACTAGGCTAATCCTCCGCCTTGTGGCACTGGCACATTAGGTTCTAGTCCCGATCAGGGCACCGGATTCTGTCCCGGTTGCCCCCCTTCCAGGCCAGCTCTCTGCTGTGGCCAGGGAGTGCAGTGGAGGATGGCCCAAGTGCTTGGACCCTGCACCCCATAGGAGACCAGGATAAGTACCTGGCTCCTGCCTTCGGATCAGCGCGGTGCGCCGGCCACAGAGCGCCGGCTGTGGCGGCCATTGGAGGGTGACCCAACAGCAAAGGAAGACCTTTCTCTCTGTCTCTCTCTCTCACTGTCCACTCTGCCTGTCAAAAATAAAAAAAAAAATCAATGACTGAAAAGTATGTGTGATATTAGAATATATGAAGTTTATATATATGTAAAAAACAATAAGCATGGAAGATATAACCAGAAAAATGGAATACATCAGAACAAAATATCCCAAGACTTATGAGATGTAGCTACAAATGTGCCTTTAGGGAAATGTAGTGCTGAAAATGCACATTAATAATGAAAACCAACCTCAAATCATTAACATGACCTTCTGCCTCAAGAAAATGGAAAAAGAGGAGCAGAATTTAGTGAAGTAAAGAATAGGAAAACAAAAGAGAAAAAACAGAACCAAAGCTGTATATTTGGAAAGAGCAGTGGAACTGAAAGACTTTAGCTAGATTGAGAGAGAGAGAGAGAGTGAGAGAAATTACCAGTATTAGGAAAGAAGAAATACCAGAGTTGACCTTACATAAATATAAAGAATTATAAAGGAATGCTATGGATAAAGTTATGTCAACGAATTGCATAAATAGATGAAATGGAAAAATCCCTGGAAATATATGCTATCACAAGCTACTCTAGAGGGAAGAGAAAATCTGAAGAGTTGAAAAACAACAGATTGAATTAGCAATTTAAAATGCTTCTCAGGAGGGAAAAATTAAGGCTTAGATGGCTTCATTGGTGAATTTTTCCCTTTTAATTTTTATTTTCTATTAATGTCTCATATTAGTATGATATATTTGTCACAATTAATTAAACATATTCAGTTTCTCCTATTACTTTAATCCTAACTCTCTCTACCTCTCCATCTCTCCCTACCAGCCTTTAGTAATCACCACTCTGTGACCAAAATGAGGTGTTTTTTAAGCTCCCACATAAGAGGGAGAGTATGCAGTATTTGTCTTTCTGTGTATGTCTTATTTTACTAAACATCATGTCCCCTAATTTCATCCATTTACGCAAGTGACAGGATTTCATTCCTTTGTATCACTGAATAATTATTCCATTGCATATATGTACCACATTTTCTTTAACTTTTCATCTGATGAGGAACACCTTGGTTGATTCTGTATCTTGGATGCATGCACAGTGCTGCAATGAACAGGTCTGAGCACGTATCACTTTGTTATTATGTTTTCATGTCTTTTGGGGATATACCCAGTGGTGAGATGGCTGGATCATATGACAGTTTTGTTTCTATTTTTAAAGGAATTTATGTGCTGTTTTCCATAATGGCTGTTCTAATTCACATTTCCACCAAGATTGTATGTGGAATATTTCCCTTTCTCCACATCCTTATCAGCAGCATGACTTTCTATATTTTTATAGTGTGTTGATAGCTCATTGTGCTTTTGTTTTACACTTTACTGACGGCTAGAGATACGGAACATTTTCAATATGTTTGCTGGTCATTTCTGTTTCTTCTTTTTAGAATGCGTTTCAGATCCTGTGGCAATTTCTTGACTGGATTGGTTGTTTTATGTTGATTATTTTTTGTTCCTGATATCCTCTGGATATTAATACTTAGTCATGGGGCCGGCACCCTGGCTCACTTGGTTAATCCTCCACCTGAGTCGCCAGCATCCCATATGGGCAAAGGGTTCTAGTCCTGGTTGCTGCTCTTCCAGGCCAGCTCTCTGCTGTGACCTGGGAAGGCAGTGGAGGATGGCCCAAGTGCTTGGGCCCTGCACCGGCATAGGAGACCAGGAGGAAGCACCTGGCTCCTGGCTACGGATCGGTGTAGCTCCAGCAGTAGCAGCCATTTGGAGGGTGAACCAACGGAAGGAAAACCTTTCTCTCTGTCTCTCTCTCTCTCACTGTCTATCTGTCAAATAAAAAAAAAAAAATACTTAGTCACATAGCAATTTGCAAGTATTTTCTTCCATCTGTCAAATGTCTCTCTATTGATTGTTTTCTCCGCTGTGTAGAATCTTTAGTTTGAAATTATTCTAAAAAACATTGAAGGAAAAATTATATCAATATTTCACAAACCAATGCGAAGAGTATAACAGGAAGGGACATTCTAAAACAAAGTCTATGGGGTCCATATTATTCACAATGCAATCTGATAAAGGTATCACAATCAAATACCCATTATGTGTTATGCATATAGAGGCAATAATCCTCAACCAAACAGAATTCAGCAAATAATATACAATATTATATATTGTAGTTTACTAGGATTTTTCCAAAGAATTCAGGGTAAGTTTTATATCTGAAAATCAGTTAATATACCATATCAACAGAATAGAGGATAAAAACACCCACAATAATCTTAATGTACACAGAAACAGACTGTGACATAATTTAAAAAAGTTTTCAACAAATTAGGAATAGAAGGAAACTTTCTCATCTTATAAAAGGAATCAACGAAAAACCAGAGCTAATATATTTTTTAAAAGAGTTTTAAGAATAATGCCTTTCCCTTAAGGTTAGAAACAAAATGAAGATAACCACTCTCCACATTTCTCTCTATTTCTGTGCTGCCATTTCTAGCCAAGACAATAAGATAAGAAAAAATAAAAAGCATTCTTCTCAGAAAGGGAGCAAAACTATCTCCACTTGGAAAAAATATGATCATTGCATAATCAACCTTAAGAAATCCACTAATGATCACTAAAGAATGAAAAAGTTCAACAAGGTTGCAGAATATTAGATCAATATGTAAAATAAATTATTTTCCTATAAACTAAAGCACAATTAAATTGATTTAAGAAAATTATTCCATTTATATAGCAGGAAAGCATTTTAAACAAATTTAACAAAAACATTTATGAATAAATTTAAGAAAAAGATAAACGTTTGCTTTGAAAATGATACTTTTTAAAGTAAAGAATAGAGTATAGAATAAAGTAAATAAAGGAAAAACATCCCATGTTCATAAGAGGATAAATACTGTTACAATGGCAAATGTACAATATCTATGATTAAGGCATTCTATTCCACTTATTAGAAAATCAAAACCTACACAGAACCCCCTCTCTCCAGCTGTCTCTGCTTATATTGGCCAACACTAAGTTCACAGGAAACTTGGAATATGAGTTATCTTTCATTGTTTCTCTGGTGAGATTACTGCATACTAGGAAGAGATTACAAAGTGACTGTTGGTCAGAAGACATTTGTTGTTTTGTATTGTATTGCCTATCACAACTACTTTGGTTTCTTTGGGTCAGAATGACTATAATAATCAGTGAAGAAACTACTCAAGATATTGGGTTCTATTCCACATTACCCACCAAGAATCAGAAAGATACACAAGTTAAGCCGATTATTCTGTCTTTGGAACATCCCTTCACTATATTGAGAAAGTGTGATGTAACATATGTATATTTCAGATTTTTTATTATGGAATGTAAGATTACATCTCAGCTGTCTTCTATTTTTCCTCAAGAATGCCAGATGAGCAGAGATGAGCAGACATCACTGACCATGTGCAGAAAGATCATATTGAATACCAAAAGAGTAACAATTTTTGTATGAAGGTGGATTAGTGCTATTGAGTTCTTTATTCTTCGATGCATTATTCATGTATGAACATTATTTTTGCTTGTATATTGTGAAAATGTGACTTCTCAGTTACAAAAACATGCAATTCATAGTACAATCAAAACTATTCTGATTATAACATTTTCTTGAAGGTTGATCAGAATGCAATTAGATGTTTTTGAAATAAGATTGAAAGCACACTCGTCCAAAGCAAATGCAAATGGGTAATGAGATGCATTAGAGAACCAGATACAGTCGTATCCTAATGCATTAACTGTCACACTAGACCACAGAGGTAAATACATAAACCACTCATCCTGAGATGCACTCTGCTACTTTTGAGTGTCCATACTGGCTTTCAGGGAGTGCCACTTAGCTGGTGTTTAGTTCCACAGGCTGTCTTCCAAGGGATCTGTACATTCCAGGGGTCCTGACTCACACTCAAGATTGGGAAGGGATTAGTCAAGGGAGGTGGGCTACTAAAGGCCATCTTGCCTGTATTCCAGCCACATCAAGAAATCCAGAAGAATCTACAGACAAGCACTCATATTTGTTTAAGTAGTCCTGAGAAATAGTTTTCATGACTCTTTCTTAGACTTGGGAAACAAACATTCATTCCAGATAGCATCTTGCTAACGGTATCATACCTGGGTGAGTGGTACCCCTGATTTTCCTAAGAACTCAGCATTTTTTTTTGCATATACCAAATGCCAAATGTGTGACAGAGAGGAAAATATAGAAATATGTGGTCTATTCCTTTCTTATTCAAGAATTTCCTTTTAAAAATTTTATTTATTTATTTATTTAGTTTAACTTTATTTTCTAATTTTATTTAAGGTATACAATTTTATGTATTTCACATATATACAGATTTAGGAACATAGTTATAACTTCCAATTTTATTTGCTTTTATTTATTTGAAAGAGAGACAGAGATAGAGATAATGCTAGAGGCAGAGATGGGAAGAGAAAGAGAGGGAGAGAGAGAGACATCCTATCCACTGTTTTATTCTTCTAATGCTGCAATAGGTCAGGGGCTGGGACATGTCAAAATTAGGAGATTATATTTCAGTGTGGGTATCCCATGTGGGTATCAGGTATCAGGGACCTATATACTTGAGCCAAGAGCTTCTGGCTCCCAGAATGTGCAGTATCAGGAGCAGAGGTGGCACTAGAACCTGCACACTTTGATATGAGATGTGGACATCCCAACAGGTGTCTTTTTTTAAAAAAAAAGATTTATTTTTCTTATTTGAGAGGCAGAGTTACAGACATTAAGAGGGAGAGACAGAGAGGTTTTCCATCCACTGGTTCACTACCCAAATGGCTTCAATGGCCAGCCCTGAGCCAATTTGAGCCAGGAGCCAGGAACTTCTTCTGGGTCTCCCACATGGGCACAGAGGGTCAAGGAATTGAGCCATCTTCCACAGCTTTCCCAGGCCATAGAGGAGAGCTGGATCAAAAGTGGAGCAGCCATGACCATATGGGATGCTGGCACTGAAAACGGCAGCTTTACCCACTATGCCACAGTGCCAGCCCCCACCAGATTTTAAATGGAAATAGTGATATGGCACCTTCCTCTTAGTCCTGAATACAAATGGAATGCTTTTTAGTTTTTCACATTTAAGTGTGGTATTTGCTATCAAACTCATTTAATAACTACCTATTCAAGAGGGAGTGAGAGAAGGAGTGAGAGAAGGAGAAAGAAAGAGACCTATACTTTGATACTATCCAAATGCTAGCAATGGTAGGGGTGGGCCAGAAACCAGGAAATCATTGCAAATCTCTTACATGGATGGCAGAAACCCAACCACTTAAGCCATCATCGCAGCTCTTCCCAACACATACATTAGCAGGAAGCTAGAATCAGTAACTAGGGACAGGTGACTCCAGGTAGGCTGATATGAAACACTGGCATCTCAACTGGCATCTTAAAATTAAAATGTCTTTACTCAACTATCAAACACATTTGATTATCACATCAATACTGTGATGTAGGTAAGGGGGTTATTATGTCCATTTTGCAGCTAAGCAAATTGAGGCTCATAAGTATTAAACATTATGTTTAAGATCACTTGCAAGGGCAAAGGAGGGGACTCAGGACTTAGGGTTTTAAGCCTATGCCCTTACCAACAGATCATGCTTCTTCCCTAACAAACCTCAGAACAACTTCCCCAACAGGGCATGCACGACAGACACTCTGAATGCAGCAGATAAGCAGTGCCAAGGTGTTCACTGTCGCCCTGCAGACAACTTCTACCTAGATTAAACATGCCCTACACAAGGGATGTTTCAATGTGTCACTCCAAAGCAAATAATTTTTTTCATGTTGGGGGACAGAGTGTGGCTGAGCTTTACACACGACGATGCCACTGCATACTGTGGAAGGGTGATCTCTGGGTTGTTTTTAATGAATTGAAAAATTTTCTACCTTTTCAGTCTCATGCTTAATGGCACAACAGAACTTTTGATAAAGAAATCAAAGTGTTTACTTGGAGCCACTGCATAGATATTACATAGCTCTATCTTCTTGTAACTATAATTAGGATTTTAAAAAATGCTGAAAGGCAGAGAGGAAGCTTATTAATCCTTTTTAATAAACTTTATTTCTTTGTGTTGCTTAAATCTTAACTAAAGGATGCAGATATTGCTTTTTCCCTTTATCATATGACTTTTAAATTCAAATTCAGCTGTGAAGTCTCATCTCTATCCTTCTCAGCTTTCAAGCTGCTACTTTCTCTCTTCCTCTCTGGAGTGGTTGTGCACTGGCATAGATAGCATGGAATATAGCATGGAAATCAGTCTTGTTGCCCATTCCTACTTTCTCACGCATCTTGTCTCCACTGTGACACACCCTCAGTTATCTATAACTTGATATTTCCAAAGCTTATATTTCTATTTCTAGACCAAACAAAACAAAGAAAGGCAAAAACAAAAGGTAGAACAATGTCAACAATGCAGAGACATAGCTTAGATTTCTTTCACAACATCCCAGACTATACAAACTTTACCTTGAAAACAAACTGCTGGAATATGATCGCTAAATAAACAAAAAAATCAGCTGCATAAATGGATATAGGCAGGTTAAATGGTACCCCTGTGGCTTTTGGAATATTGTTATGAATACTAAAAGGAAGTATTTATATCATACAAGGAGTCAAATGAATTTTTTTCTGTGAAAAGCATGCTTGCATTTCTACTGCACAACATTTGGTAGGAGTAGATAATAATAAAACATGTCTGTATAAAGATTAATTGAATATGCATTAATGAACATAAATTTAATAATCAGAAAAAGCAAATGTAATGAATGAAATGAAAACTAAGCATAAGTCCCTGAACATGTTTAGCTGCCCTGATAAGGAAGTACCACTGGCTCTAAGCCTTTAAGTCCTCTTTGGCATTAGTTCAAGTGGGCTGTGTGGCTCTCAGACGAACCCCAGGAAATTCAAGTTGAATAGTGTGCATTTTTAAAATGAGATACAAAATTAAGCAATTGGCATGAAACAATTGAATAAAATGCCAATGGGGAAAATATCTTTGAAAATAACTTTAATGCCAGGCATTTTTAAAGATGCTTCAGTCATAAGCCAATGTGAATTACAAGTGACACTTTAACTCATCTCTGGCTGTTTTTGGTTGTTAGCATCTTGATGGTGACCATGACCATCAATTTCTGTCCCTAAGTCACTATGAATACATGAACATTTTAAGGAAAATCGTGTGTTTTTGATACGTGCTCACTTTTTCTGCACCTTCCTGAGCTGTCCCTCCTGCAGAATTGGCACAATCAGTCAATCCTTGTTTACTGAGAGACACCAAGCAGCCGCACATCAGGTCAGCCCCTCCAGTGCTTGGTTGGAAGGCAGGACCAGGTGCACATACCCTCTCCTCCTATTCCTTCCTTCTGCAGCCCTGGAGCCTTATATTAGGTTCTTCAGAAGAACAGAACCAATAAGTTGTGTATACACATCAGGAAATTTCAAAAAGTGTGGAGGGGCTGGTGCTGTGGCACAATGGATAAAGCTACTGCCTGTAATGCCAGCATCTCATATGGGTACTGGTTCGAGTCCCAGCTGCTCCACTTCCAATCCAGCTCTCTGCTCCATTGCGGCCAACTGGGGAGTAAACCAATGGATGGAAGACTTCTCTCTCCAGCTCTCTGCTGTGACCTGGGAAAGCAGTGGAAGATGGCCCAAGTGCTTGAGCCTCTGCACTCATGTGGGAGACCCAGAAGAAGCTCCAGGCTCCTGGCTTTGGATGGGTGCAGCTCCAGCTGTTGCAGCCAATTGAGGAGTGATCAGTTGATGGAAGACCTCTCTCTCTCTCTCTCTCTCTCTCTCTGTCTCTCTCTCTCTCCCTCTCTCTCTCTCTCTGCCTCTCCTCTCTCTGTGTAACTCTTTCAAATAATTAAACAAATAAATATTTTTTAAAAAGTGTGGAAAAAGTTAATTAAAAGGTAAGTTTATTTTGGTGTAAAAATTTTGAAATCCATGCATATGAGTGAGTCTTCAGAAAGTTCATGGAAATACATATTATGAAAAAAAAGAATGCATGGATTTCAAATAAATTCATCTTTTAATTCCAAAGTTCTAAAAAGTGCTTCAGTTCACACACACACACACACACACACACGCATTTATTATAAGGTATTGATAATAGGATTTTAGAGGTTGACAAGTCCCAGAATTTGCAAGGTAATTCACAAGCTAGAAATATGGGGAGCCAATATTCTATTTCCAATGCAATCTGAAGACCTGAGAACCAGAACCAGATGGTATGGGTATAACCTGGAAAGCAATAGACTCAAGACCCAGAGAGAGAGGAGATGTCTTAGTTCAAAGGCAGGAAGGCAGAAGAAATTCCCTCTTACCATCAGCTAATGGGACCAGATCAGCTACATTCTGGAGGGCAATCACAGAAACACCCAGAACAATGACCGAATACTGAGCACTTTGTGGTTACATCAAGTGGATGTAAAATAAACCATCACAGTGCTGAATGGATCTGGGAACATTAACAACTCTTCATATCCTGGCCTAAGATTCTATCAAGAATCCTCTCTGCTGGAACACTGGCCACCAAGTTTGGATATTCTCCTTTGCTTGATCTTCCTCCTATGAGGCACATATAAACATCAGAGATGTTGAGAGAAATGCTGGGGTGTGAAGGAAGCAATATCCCTCCTCAGGGCATGTTTGGTGATCCATGGTGTCCAGCACTGCCACAGGCTGTCAAGAGACATGAGTAAACACAACCACTTGACGGTTCTGCTTGGTGAACTCAGAAAGTAGGAAGTTGACAGAAAGAGTATCTACATGGAATAGAATGTTCATTGTTTGGAATAGCAATGATATGTGAATACCCCTTGAATATCCGGAAAAACTCAGAAAGGAATCAGGCTAAAAACCTTATGGTAGCCTTTTGAGTTCGCTGACTTCAATCTTATTCCGACAGGGTCATAGTCAAAGTGGAAGTTCTCTCCTCCCTTCAGAGCAAGGTACCGCCTTCTTTGATGTCCCCATTCTTTCCACTGGGATCTCACTCGCAGAGATCTTTCATTTAGGTCTTCTTCTTCTTCTTTTTTTTTTTTTTTTTTTCAGAGTGTCTTGGCTTTCCATGCCTAAAATACTCTCATGGGCTCTCCAGCCATATTTGAATGCCTTAACGGCTGATTCTGAGGCCAGAGTGCTATTTAGGCTTCCATAGCCTTGGAAACGCATGACTAGAGCCTAGGGAGATTACTGATACCATAAACAAGAGTGTTAAATTGTTAAGTCAACAACAGGAGTCACTATGTATTTACTTCTCATGTGGGATCTGTCTTTAATGTGTTGTCCAATGTGAAGTAATGCTATAACTAGTACTGAAACAGTATTTTACACTTTGTGTTTCTGTGTGGATGCAAACTGATGAAATATTTACTTAATATATGCTAAATCGATCTTCTGTATATAAAGATAATTGAAAATGAATCTTGATGTGAATGGAATGGGAGAGGGAGCGGGAGATGGGAGGGGTGCGAGTAGGAGGGAAGTTATGGGGGGGAAGACATTGTAATCCATAAACTGTACTTTGGAAATTTATGTTTACTAAATAAAAGTTAAAAAAAAACCCTTATGGTAAGATCATTCCAATAAGGCTGTCTGCCAGGATGACAGAACCACATTGAGAACTGAGAGTAAATCATGGTAGGCCATCTAGGGGTATTGGACAGGGAAATTGCTAAGTAAATAAAGAAGAAAAACTACAATACAGAAGTCTTCATAGTTTCTCATATAACCATCCAGTGGTGTGATCTGGATTCACAACTCAGCTCCACATAGTCATTCAGGGATTCAGGCTCCTTCCATCTGTTACCCAGTCATCTCCTAGGATATGGCTGTCATATGTGTACTCAAATATCATTTGCAATACTTTTGAATTCTAGCTGGGACTAGCTGAGTTCTCTGTGCAAAATGCTCATGTCATTTCCACTACACATAAGTGAAACCTTAGTTAGATGTTACTGCAAGCTACTGAGTGAGGCTCAGGATAGTCTTCCTGTAACTTACAATTTGTTCAGTTAATCCTTATTGCTTTGGAAGAACTTGGCAAGTAGTAGTCTTTTGGTGGGTTGCCTGTTTGCACTAGGACGCTATAGAGACCTTTAAGAATCCATGAGACAGTGCGTGATAACTGACATTTGGCGACTTACCAAAGTGGTCATGCTAACCACTTCCACATTAGACAAGAGAACTCTAGCAACAAAATCAATGCCATGTGATCTTCAATGTAACGTAGGAACTGACTCCTTGAATCTGTTCCCCTCCTGAATACCCTTCCATTGAATTCTGTATGGATGAGAAGCTCTTTAGTAAGAAACACAGGCACATACCCCTCTCCACTGCACTCAAAGATCAAATTCAACCATGCAGGTAAAGAGAATTTGTCAACTTCAGGTGAGATAGAAGTTTCATACTAGGCTGCTCAAGATGGTTCTGTTTTTTTAAATCCAGCCACAAAGCTATACGACATTTTTTGAAAGAAGAGTCTGGAGGTAGAGATGGGACAGAAGTTATGTGAAAGCAATAATGGAAAACAAAGTTTTATCTCATTTGTCCTTCATTTAACAAGCCTGTTGTTGGTCCACACCTTCATGGCTAGGTAGACCTCGCTGCGACATTTCAGTGGAGACTCCCTAAATTCAGATCCCGTAGACTTAGGAAAGGATATGACCCAACTTTTATAAATGTCTCACCCTTCTGTTGTAAATGTAAATGGAAGCTGTACTATTAAAGAGTTCCCAGAGATAGAAAGGCACCAATGAGGAATGTGCAGATAAAAATCCTTATATGTGTAGTGAGGGGAGGAGCAACTTAGGAGAAGGAAGGAAGCAGGCCAGAGGGGGGATTTACTTCTAAGTGTGAGGCTGTGGCTACAGCTCATTATATGAAACTTCAATTACTTTGGTAAGTTTGTTTTCCAGTACACATCATCAACCTTTGCAGTTTGTCAAGCGGTACCTCACATAAAATTATAGACAATGTTTGTTGGGTAACTTTATCCCTATGTGATAGTTGGAAGAGAAGAGATGCCTTTTGCTGTGATGGATGCTTTAGAGGCCACCTTGCCTTTATATTTCATTTATTATTATTGTAAAATTTTATTTGTATCGGAATAATCTTGTATCTCTTTATATTGGCTTATATAGGATACTTCAAAACATTTATGGGAAATGCATGTTCTTAAGAACATATGACGGGCTGGCGCCGCGGCTCACTAGGCTAATCCTCCGCCTTGCGGCGCCGGCACACCGGGTTCTAGTCCCGGTCGGGGCACCGGATTCTGTCCTGGTTGCCCCTCTTCCAGGCCAGCTCTCTGCTGTGGCCAGGGAGTGCAGTGGAGGATGGCCCAAGTGCTTGGGCCCTGCACCCGCATGGGAGACCAGGATAAATACCTGGCTCCTGCCATTGGATCAGCGCAGTGCGCCGGCCGCAGTGCGCCGGCCGCAGTGCACCAGCCGCGGCGGCCATTGGAGGGTGAACCAACGGCAAAGGAAGACCTTTCTCTCTGTCTCTCTGTCTCCCTGTCCACTCTGCCTGTCAAAAAAAAAAAAAAAAATGACTTCCAAAAGCTTTTGAATGAAAATACATTTTCAAATTTTAAAAAGTTTTTATTTATTTATTTAACTGTTAGAAAGACACAGAGGGAGAGCTTTCATCTGCTGATTTACTCTCCAAATTTTTATGACTGGGATTGTGGTATACCAAAGCAGGAAGCCAGAAACTCAATCTAGGTCCCCCACAGGGATAGCAGGAACCAAATTACTTCAGCCATCACCACTGCTTTCCATTAGCAGGAAGTGAACAGCCAGAGCTGATTTGGGAATCAAATCCAGGTTCATCAGTATGGAGTGTAGGAATTGTAACCACTGTGTGAACCATCCCATGTAAACTTATGTTCTAATTATTTTTTCCATGAACTTTTGGGAATATTCCCATATTTATATATCCTTTATTTCTTATTAACATTTTTAAAATTTCTGCTTTTAATAAGAACATCCCATTTATGTTATGATAACAATGAGAACTTTCTCAGTATTTCTGTGGGAAGCAACTGGGAGCAACTCGGACTAGACTAAGTTACTGGAATTAAGACTTATTCTATGCATCTGCTCTCCCACAATATGGCGCTGGGAGAGGAGGAAACAGCTTCTACACAGCTGCCTCCAGTTCAACCAATAAACTGTAGGACTTGCTCCTGATTGGAGGAGAGCAGTGTACTCGGCGTGTGGGTAGCAGAGTTGGGATTGGTGGAAGAGGACTATAAAGGAGGAGAGAGACAACATGCACCAGGAACATCTATCTGAAGGAACACCTGAGCAGCCCCTGAGAGAGCCGGCCGGTGGTGTGCTGCTCCCCCGCGGAAGTGGGGAAAGTGGCAGGGGGAACCGCCCTTCCACGGAGGTGGAAGGGACGGTAGCCAACCCGGGAAGAACCAGCAGCAAACCCGGGGAGGGCCGAGCAGACAAAAGAACAGCGCAGGGTCCTGTGTCGTTCCTCCACGAAGACGGGGAGTGACATAATGGTGCCGTGACTCGGATATGAAGCCTAGGCAGGGTTTAGTGTCGTTCCTCCACGAAGAGGGGGAGCGACAATTTCCTACTCCCAAAACTCTCCATAGCAATGAAGCCATAAAAAATACTCCTATGATGTGACTGAAAATAAATGACAAAGAAGCACAGAACATTTTGTAGTTAGACACAAGTGGCTATGATCTTTGGAAAGGTGATTTTGTAGAGTACAGGTGAAACAACACATTTCATCATGCTTACAATTAAATACTTGAAAAGGAAATGTTAGCTACGAATATAGATTATTTGGCAATTACATTAGTAAAAAGAATTCCTCCAAAGTGAGAAAGAAAAAAGGAATTAATCAAGTTTTATTATTATTGTCATCATCATTGTCAACACCATCATCATCATTGCTTATCTGTTTTTTTCTTTTAAAAATGAATCAATTATTTATATAAAAGGCTGAGTGGGAGAGAGGGAGAGGGGGAGGAGGAGAGGGAGGGAAGGAGGGAGAGAGGGATAGGGAGAGAGAGAGAGAGAGGGGAGGTAGAGAAATCATTGCCTATCTTCTTTTTTTTTTTAAAGGATCCATTTATGTGTTTAAAATGCAGGGGGTTGGGAGAGAGAGAGAGAGAGAGAGAGATCATTGCTTGTCAACTTTTTTTAAAAAAGGATTATTTATTTAAAAGCAGAGTGGTAAAGAGAGAGAGAGAGAGACAGAGACAGAGAGAGATCTGTGCTATTGGTAAAATCCTTGTGGCCCCACCAGGGGATGTGATAGTTTTTTGAATTAGGTGAATCCTCTTCCAGATGGGAGCAGTTGATGACCTCCCGCTCAGCCCCTATGTATCATCCCCCAGAACACAGTCTGTGCTTCACCAGGGTTGGAAACGTAGTCCCTTCAAGCATAGCCTATCTGTTCCCTCTCTGGGAAACTGCCAGAGCTAGCCTTGAAGCTCTCACATGCTAGCAATAGCCACACTCCACAGAATGGTGTCTGTATGATCCTCTCACTTGGCACTTACTTATTCAGGTATCTGAGAACAGCACTCTGAATTCCTTCAAATCATAGAAGTTCCATCTGGTTAGCTTTCAATGCCTTACTGAATTCTAGACTTTCTTTCCCATACATTGGAGTGGATGGCATCTAACAATTCCAGCAGAGCTGGTATCAATGACTTTGACCTACTTGGCACCGAATCTGCACCCACTTATCCCTGGACCTTCATGATGGTCAGTGTACCAAGTCAGTGAGAAAGTCCTGAACATTTGACTCTTGATGAATAGGAAGTGATCACCTGAAGTATTCGCTTGAGAGACTCAAGTGCCCAATATCAACATCATTTAAGAAGCAAATGTATTTCTTGATGGCAATTTGCCTTTGAAGTAGATGTTACAGATCAGTCAAAAGACTTCTGCTCTTTTGAGAAGACGGCTCTAAGCAAAGGACTAAGAATTCATTGTTATCTGCTGCTAAGGCATTTAGATGTTATCAGTGACAGAAGTCTGATCAACCCTGCTTCTTTTATAAAACCATTTTCACGTGGAAAATAAGGAGAATATTTTTGGATTACTACTAAAGGTAACTTTGCTCACTTTGCAAGGCAGGGTGGGTGTAGGAGAAGAGATATACCCATAAAAGCCAAGCCATATTTGATCATTTAAAATGTTTAAAAGTCTTTAAGATGGGAAGAACTCAGATACATTTATGAAATGTACATTAATGCAACAGGTAAATAAGTAAGTAATTCTATAAACTGCTATAAAGTACAGTGTTAAGGGCATGATTTGACATACTATCTAAGTTGCTGCTTGACATGCCTGCCTCAAATATTGGAGTGTCTGGGTTGAGTTCTGGCTCCAATTCTGATTCCAGCTCCCGGCCAATGTATAACCTGAATGTAGGTGGTGATGGCTCAAGTACTTGGGACCCTGCTACCCATTTGGAGACCTGGATGAAGTTCTGGACCCCTGACTTCGTCCTGGGCCAGCCTAAGCCATTGCAGCCATTTGCGGAGTGAACCAGCAGATGGAAGATCTCTCTCTGTGTCTCTGCTTCTCAAATAAGTAAAACAAATTAATTACTTTTTAAAAATAAAGCAAAATTGTTAGTAAGTTTAATTTCATGATAAAAATGTATCAAATATTTTATATTTATTTTAAAAATAATGACATAGTGTAATTAAGAATCTACACTTAATTTGTTTTTTAAGAGATTTATTTATTTGCATTTGAAATTCAGAGTTACACAGAGAGAGGAGAGGCAGACAGAGAGAAAGAGAGAGAGAGAGGTTTTCCATCTGATGGTTCACTCCTCAATTGGCCGCAACGGCCAGAGCTTCGCTGATCCGAAGCCAGGAACTAGGAGCTTCTTCCTGGTCTCCTATGCAGGTGCAGAGGCCCGAGGGCTTGGGCTATCCTCTACTGCTTTCCCAGGCCATAGCAGAGAGCAGGATAAGAAGTGGAGCAGCCGGGACTAGAACCAGCACCCATATAGGATGCCGGAGCTTCAGGACAGGGCGTTAACCCACGGCACCACAGCGCCAGCTCTTACACTTAATTTCAAAAATGATTTTTGGGAGTGGACATTGTGGCATAGTGGGTAAACCAGCTGCCTGTGATGTCAGGCATCACATAATCATAATCCTGTATGGGCACCAGTTTATGACTTAGCTGCTCAACTTGCAATCCAGTTATGTGACGATGGCCTGGGAAAAGCAGTGGAAGATGACCCAAGTGTTTAGTACCTTGCTACCTGTGTGACCGACTCAGAAGAAACTCCTCATGGTTTTGGCTTGGCTGAGCCCTGGCCATTGTAGCCACTTGGAGAGGGAACCATTAGATGGCAAATCTCTTTCTTTGTCTCTCCCTCACTGTTTGTGACTGTCACTTTCAAATAAAATAAATAAATCCTTTTTTAAAAGTGACTTTAACCAAAGTGTTGGCTACATTTCAGACATAACTAACAAATAAACAAACAAAAAACCCCACTTGTACAAGGAAGTGTACTTTCATGTAGAATTATTCTGCATATCCACCCATACTCTGAAGGTCAGTAAGAATAAAAATATTGCATGAGAAGAATACCTCAGCCATTGGTCTTTGCAAATTCTAACTTCTTACTGCAAGCATGTAGGGCATGTGTGGCTTCATTCTTAATTATTTTGTTCATTATTTTAATCTGTATCTTATAATCATTAATTAGAAATTTTAGAACTTGGAGGCACAATACATGCACCATGTAGACTTAACAGCACATTCAATTTGGTTCTCATGAAATTTATTTGAGAAATCAGTATTATTATTCATTTCCAGATAGATGAGAAACATACTGTGTATTTGTGCTTACAGTCAATAAGTAATTGGTAGAATTTCCAAATCCAATGCATGCCTACTCAAACATATCTCTGGAAATTTGCAATTTAATGGAATTGAATTTGACCTATATTCTGTAAAAGCCATAACTTATTAAGGTGGAGTTTGCTGTAACAAGTTGTTATTCGATGGGTTCATGCAGTACTTCCATTTGCAAGTAACTAATGCTTCTTTTAAAAGATTTATTTATTTATTTGAAAGTCAGAGTTGGACAGAGAGAAGAGAGGCAGAGAGAGAGAAATAGAGAGAGAGAGAGAGAGAGAGAGAGAGAGAGACCTTCCATCTGCTGGTTTTCTCTCCAATAGGCCGCATTGGCTGGAGCTGTGCCGATCCAAAGGCAGGAGCAAGCGGTTTATTCCGGTCTCCCACGTGGGTGCAAGGGCCCAAGGACTTGGGCCATCTTCTACTGCTATCCCAGGCCATAGCAGAGAGCTGGAGTGGACACGGAGCAGCTGGGACTTGAACCAGTGCCCATATAATAGGATGCTGGCACTGCACCTGCTATGCCACAGTGCTGGCCCCATAACTAATGATTTTTAACACCATTTACTAATGCATTGAATGATAATTTTTGGATGGTTCATTATAATAAAAATAATTTCAATGAAAAATGATTAAATACACTCCGAAATTAATGTGATTTATTATACATGAATTAAATTCGATAATCTACTCTAAAACATTTTACTTTTATAAAAACACTATTCTAAAGCATATTTTTGTGAAAATTCTTTATTTTTAAAATTACATTTAATTTTATATAACTGACAGATCAATAATTGAGTTTATTGTTTTTGTTTGTGGATACACTAAAAATAAGTCGCTAGTATATTTTTAAGAGATTAAAAACTGACAGGTAGAGAAGAGGTACCAGTTTTTATATAAGCAAGTTTCACAAATAGTTTTTCCTGAACTATGTATAGTCAAGGAAGAATAAACATGTTTTTCTATCTACAAGTTCTAAAATCAGTATTCTCAGTATCACATCGAGGGAGAGTTGATATTTTTTTTTCTGTAAAGTGTCAGTAAGTATTTCAGGCTTTGTTTGTCATGCAGTCTTTGTCACAACTTCTCAACTCTGTCCTGGGGACACAGGTCTACCTTAAGATCAAGCTGCCGTGTACACCATGTATAAACAAATGTGTGTGGCTATGTGTCAATAAAACTTTATTAACAAAATGGGCCCCAGGACTGACACATGATGAAACACCTCATAAGACATATTCAGGTCAACAACTTCCATTTTCTTTTCTTTTCCTTGCAACCTTTATTATGTGAGTTTCTCCCCCAGTAGTTGAAGGATAGGTAGGCTTCCAGCGGTTCTACAGCTTTCTAGTGTGTCAATAGTTTTAGTGTTGCCTCAGAACCTGGCAAAATCCACTTTCCTTTCCTCTTTGTACACTCCTGCTCCTTTCCATTTCTCAGAGTTTTCCAATGCTGGGCCACTGCAGCGTTTTTCAGATCTGGGAGTTGTTTCTGGATGAGTTTCACACTGTTATTTCCAATGCTTCACTTCTGCCCTGGGAAATCCTTTTCATTTCTACATCCTTATCTGTCATAATGCTGGTTCCATTTCAATTGTAGTGGGAAATTCGGACAGAGAGGTGGGACACACCAAGCCTCTTAAAGGGAAAAACAGCTTTATTCTTCTACTGGCTGCCCCATAGGAAGGATTCAGTCTCCAAATTCCAGGTACAGAACAAAGCAGGGTGTTGTCTTATATCTTATTTACACAAACAACTTTAAGTCCCTTAATACAGATTTAGTTACACAACTTTTTTTCAACTTTTATTTAATAAATACAAATTTCCAAAGTACAAGTTTTGGATTATAGCAGCTTTTCCCCCCATAACCTCCCTCCCACCCGCAACCTCCCATCTCCCACTCCCTTTCCCATCCCATTCTTCATCAAGATTCATTTTCAGTTATCTTTATATACAGAAAATCAACTTAGTATATACTAAGTAAAGATTTCAACAGACTGCACTCACACAGACACACAAAGAAGAAAGTACTTTTTGAGTAGTAGTTTTACTGTTAATTTGCATACTACAACACATTAAGGACATGGGGAGCAGGTGCACAGTGACTACCATTGCTGATTTAACAATTGACACTCTTATTTATGACATCAGTAATCACCCAAGGCTCTTGTCATGAAGCTGTCAAGGCTCTAGAAATCTTTTGAGTTCACCAATTGATCTTTTTTAGACAAGGCCATAGTCAAAGTGGAAGTTCTTTCCTCCCTTCAGAAAAAAGGTACCTCCGTTGATGCCACGTTCTTTCCACTGCTGGTATCTCACTCAGAGATCTTTCATTAAGATCATGTGGTTTTTTTGCCGCAGCGTCTTGCCTTTCCATGCCTGTGAAACTCTCATGGGCTTTTTAGCCAGATCTGAAGGCCTTAAGGGCTGATTCCGAGGCCAGAGTGCTGTTTAGAGCATTTGCCTTTCTATGAGTCTGCCGTGTTTCTTGCTTCCCATGTAGGATCATTCTCTCCTTTTTAATTCTATCAATTATTATTTGCAGACATTGGTCTTATTTATGTAATCCCTTTGACACTTACTCCTATCTTTTTGATCAATTATGAACTTAAACTGATCACTTTAACAAGTAAGATAGCATTGGTACATGCCACCTTGATGGGATTGAATTGGAATCCCCTGGCACATTTCTAGCTCTACCATTAGGGGTAAGTCTAAGAGAGCATGTGCCAAACTGTACATCTCCTCCCTCTCTTATTCCCTCTCTTATATTTAACAGGGATTACTTTTCAGTTAATTTTAAATGCCTAAGAATAACTGTGATCTAATTAAAGAGTTCAACCAATAGTATTAAATAAAACAAAAAAAATACTAAAAGAAATACAATAGTAAGTTGTTCCTCGACAGGACAAGGGCTGATCAAGTCATTGTTTCTCATAGTGTCCATTTCACTTCAACAGGTTTTCTTTTTGGTGCTTGGTTAGTTGTCACCGATCAGGGAGAACATATGATATTTTCCCTTTGGGACTGGCTTATTTAACTCAGCATGATATTTTCCAGATTCCTCCATTTTGTTGCAAATGACCGGATTTCATTTTTTACTGCTGTATAGTATTCTACAGAGTACATATCCCATAATTTCTTTATCCAGTCTACTGTTGGGCATTTAGGTTGATTGCAGGTCTTAGCTATTGTGAATTGAGCTGCAATAAACATTAAGGTGCAGACAGCACTTTTATTTGCCAATTTGATTTCCTTTGGGTAAATTCCAAGGAGTGGGATGGCTGGGTTGTATGGTAGGGTTATCTTCAGGTTTCTGAGGAATCTCCAAACTGTCTTCCATAGTGGCTTTACCAGTTTGCATTCCCACCAACAGTGTGTTAGTGTTCCTTTTTCCCCACATCCTTGTCAGCATCTGCCAAGCCATTCTAACCGAGGTGATGTGAAACCTCATTGTGGTTTTGATTTGCATTTCCCTGATGGCTAGTGATCCTGAGCATTTCCCTGATGGCTAGTGATCCTGAACATTTTTTCATGTGTCTGTTGGCCATTTGGATTTCCTCTTTTGAAAAATGTCAATTAGGTCCTTGGTGCATCTGTTAAGTGGGTTGTTTGTTTTGTTATTGAGTTACCCAACTTTTGATTAGATATTTTACTGCTAACACCACCCACACAACTGTTACACAAAGTCATACCTGCATCCACCCAATCACTGCAGTTGACCTAATAGCTTTGCTGTAGTTCACCTAGTTGCATTGCATTGTGGTTCTTCTCAGAAAACCCCCTCCACTGCCCTCTTCCTGGAAGGTCCCTGCTTGAACGCCTGTACCAGTTTTGCCTTTAGCCAGTGTATCTTTTCTACCTGGAGGGGAGGGGTCCTCGCCACATTACCCAGGGTCCCTGCCACACAATAACCACCTGGACCTCAGAAGTAAATTCGTAACCAATTCGCTATGACTACTACTAATTCTACTACCAACTATTATCACCACTAACATGCCACAGTCACTCTTTGTCATCCACAGTGCTTACGGCAGTGTTTGGCACACACTGACTTACCTTTCATGCTCACATGCCAGAAAGGCAAGAGCTAATCATGCACCTGTTTTATAAGTCAGGACTTTTACTGAGGAAAGCTTAAGTGAATTCAACAAATGTATGCAAAAAAATTGGCAAGGACAGTACTATATGTCAGTAATTTTAGGGCTCATATATAGAGATGGTAAGTTCCTCAAATATTTCACTTAATGTTAATCTCCATCCATAAAAATATTCAGAGAAGTCAAATCTCAGTTGGTGAAGAATATAATTGAGAAGATTTAAAAGATCTGGATTTGGTTTTCTGCACCAGGTTAATTATTGAGACCTGTGTAAAATTATGAATTATACTAAATTATGATTTCCCCTAAAAGGCATGTATGAGTATATGTTTAATAAGTTAGAGGGCAAGAAATAGATTATCCTGGAGTATTTAATTTAAGAACACCAAGTTGTATAGAAGAACAGAATAGAAAGTCTTTTGGGGCAGCAGAGATAGGAGAAAAATATCAGGTACACGTTAGATAACTGGATTAGAGGGTCCATCGCTGTGGCATAGTGGTTAGGTCTGCTGCCTGTAGTGCTGGCATCTCATATGGGGACTGGTTTAAGTCCCAGCTGCTCCACTTCCAATACAGCTCTCTGCTGTGGCCTGGGAAAGCAGTGGAAGATGTCCCAAGTCCCTGGGCCCTTGCACCCACGTGGGGGACTGAGAGGAATCTTCTGGCTCCTGGCTCCTGGCTCCTGGCTTCTGATTGGCGTAGCTCCAGCCATTGCGGCTAGCTGGGGAGTGAACCAGCGGATGGAAGACTCTCTCTCTCTCTGCCTCTCCTTCTCTTGTGTAACTCTTTCAAATAAATAAATAAATTTTTAAAAAGCTGGATTAGATAAATTTTCAATATATTTTCATCATCAAAATATACATAAAAGAGGAAATAATCTACTGAAATATTGAATTGAATGAATCTACTGAAAACAAGAGAATTAGTTTATTAAAATTTTTTCCAGTTTCAATGAGAGTTTTTATTGATTCATTCTCCATCTCGTAGTTTTCTCTGCCTTGTGACAAACATCTTTGAGAGAATGAAGGCCAAACTAACATTTGCATTCATTTTCTACAGGAATCACACATACAATCTCAGTTTCATTAGCCATATTATCTACATCCTGAGATTCAAGGCCACAGATGCAGAATCAACAAGGCTGTTAATGAGATCTACACATTGTTGGTACAAATATGAAGAGACAGAGGTAATGCCAAACAGTGCAGCTGTATTGACATGAATATTTATGGAATATCCCTTTAAAATAAACTGCAGGATAATCTCCAGGCCATAGTATCTGACAATCTTCCTTTATATTCTTTGCTTCATCTGGATCTGTGCTCAGGAAGAACTCAGCCTGCATGTTACTCAGCTCTGACTCCAATCTCCAATCTGAAAGTGCCAGCTGCTAAGTGAACATCCTACTGAGATATTCCATGATCCAGCCAAAGAACACATTCCCAAAGCAAAACTCCTAAATAAGGCCCAGAGCAGCATTTTTTCTTTACTTCCTCCCATAAATCTTGTCACCTCTGTTCCCCCGGTCACTCAACCTGACAGCCTTTTCTCTTCTCTTATGTAATCATTTGCCAAGTTCTATGTATTTTCTCTTCGTGATGCTTCCTAAACTCTTCCTTTCATTTTCTTCCCCACAGCTGTGTCTCTATTGCTACACTGTAATTGCGTCTCACTAGACTATGAAAATAGCGTCCTATCTGGGTCACCCTACTTACAGATTCTCTGAATTGTAATCCACCAAAATACTGATAGCTTTAACTTGTATCTTCCTTGCTCTGATTCATTCAGTATGCAGCCTGTCTCATACCAATCAAATGACATCCAAACCCCTCAGCACAGCAGTTCAGGGAGGCCATTGCTTCTGTCCAATACACACCATGTCAAAATGCAATTAAACTATTCCCTGGTCTCCGAGTAGTCCCCCTGGTTATTCCTGATTTTAAAATTAGTACAAGCTGTTCTTCCTACCAAAATGGATGAGAAATTTGGTTATCAAAACTGTATACCATGAGGTGGCCATTTGTATTAGGACACTGTCCCACATTGGAGCAACTGAGTTTGATTGCTGTCTCTGCTCCTGACTCCGGCTCCCTGATAATGCACACACTTGAAAGCAGCAGAGTATGGCCCAAATACTGGGGCCCCTGTCTTCCACTGGGACTTTAGGATGGAGTTTCTGGTTCTGGGCTTTGGCTTGGCCCAGACCTAGCTGTCCCAGCCATTTGGGGAGTGAACCAGCAGATGGAAGATCTCTCTCTCTCTCTCTCTCCTTTCTCTTTCTCCCTTCTCCACCTTAGCATTCTGCCTTCCAGATATGTAAAATACATTTTTTTAAAAAAATTCTGTATTAGAAGATAATAAATAAATAAAGCCATAAGAAGAGTCTTTCTCCGAGAGAGAAAAGGAAAAGGCATAGATACAAATACAGAGAAGGAAATATGAAGATTTGGTATTATGCTGTCCCAAAGCCAGAAATTCTTGGATCTTCTAGAAGTCAGAGGAGGCATAGGAGTTGACTCTCCCAGAGTCTTCAGAGGTAGCACAGCCCTGCCAACACTTTGATTTTGAATTCTGGCCTCCGAGAACCCTGGAAGAATGAATCTCTCTTGTTTAAATCACTCATTTTATGGTTATTTGTTTTACAACTCATAGACTAGACAGGTTTGAGAGTATAAAGTGCAGTTTATGATTTGAAAAATCAGGCCGGCGCCGCGGCTCAATAGGCTAATCCTCCGCCTGCGGTGCCGGCACACTGGGTTCTATTCCTGGTTGCCCCTCTTCCAGGCCAGCTCTCTGCTGTGGCCCGGGAAGGCAGTGGAGGATGGCCCAAGTGCTTGGGCCCTGCACCCCATGGGAGACGAGGAGAAGCACCTGGCACCTGCCTTTGGATCAGTGCGCTGGCGGCGGCGGCCACTGGAGAGTGAACCAACGGCAAAGGAAGACCTTTCTCTCTCTGTCTCTCTCTCTCACTGTCCACTCTCCCTGTCAAAAGAAAAGAAAAAGATTTGAAACATCATAGATAAAGTCAGTCCAAGCTTTCCTAGGTAGCACAACTCGTAGTTGGTGAAGATTATGCTTTGGCTTCTCTTGCAGAGACACAACCTACATCCCAGACTCTGTTGCCATCATCCCTGCCAAGCTCTCTGTGGTGCCTGCAGTCCAAGCTAAGGCTCAGGCCTGTGTGGACCACATGCTCAAATGCCAGGGCATGGACACTTAGTCACTCTTTTATTCCTTGGTTCTTCATACTGGAGAGTATAGTGTGTGATTCTTGTGGGAATGGGAGGTACACCCTGGAATTAACCATCTAGAAGAAAGTCTCAACTACTGGGGAAAAAGACAGGGAGAGAGCAGAGAGATGCACAGCATTTCTCTGCCTCTTCTGTGCTCCGCTGTGAGGCCTGGGTACTGCCTCCTGTGCATTCTGCTGCTTAGAAGCTCTTCCTGAAGGATTAGCCAGCTTTTGTCTTTGCTTGCTCTACTTCTGCTTTTCATCACTTTCACAACCCTAGGTGTGTACTTTTCAAGTACCAATCCTTTAATCCTGGTCTCAGGGTCTAAGTTCCAGAGAACCTGATCTGGATGGTAAGGTGTATTGATCTTCTGCATCTAATCAATTCCATACACCAGTGGCCAAAATCAAAGTTCTTTCTGGAATTACTTCTTATGACTGCTTAATATCTTTTCTTTCTTTCTCAACTAAAGCATGTCTCAATGCACTGGTGAGTTCAGTGACCCAAGCATTTGGGCCATCGCTTGCTGCTTTCCTAGGCCTTCAGTAGGGAGCTGGATTGGAAGTAGAACAGCTGGAACTTGAACCGGCACCCATATGGGATGCCAGTGCCACAGGGAGACGCTTAACCTACTATGCCACAGCACCAGCCCCGATATTTTAAGTTCCTGTATTATTTATTTATTAATGTATTATTTATCTATTTATTAATTATATTATTATATTATCATATTATATATTATATTATTATATATTGTTATATAAATAAATTACAAATTTCTTTATTATTTATTATTTATTATTTATGTATTTATTCAATCCCAATGCACATAATGTAGCCTTTCTTTAAATTGAAGGTAAATACTTATATGAAGTAAAATTAAGTATGTATTAAATAAATAAGAAAAAAAATTATTAAAGAAATGATGAAAGTGTAAGAGAGGAATGTATTTTAGACAGCAGACATGAATACAATCTAATAAACATCTTGGTAAGGAGATGATAAAAGAATAGGATTTAGAAGAATAGGAGTGCATGATTTGGAATTCAACAGTAGAGACATTTTATGTGGTATATAAGAAGAAATTCACTCAATTCTTACAACAGATCTTGCTTTTAAAAGATTTATATTATTTATTTATATACTCTTTTTTTTTTTTTTTGACAGGCAGAGTGGACAGTGAGAGAGAGAGACAGAGAGAAAGGTCTTCCTTTGCCTTGGGTTCACCCTCCAATGGCGCTGCCACCGGCGCACTGCGGCCGGCACACCGCGCTGATCCGAAGGCAGGAGCCAGGTGCTTCTCCTGGTCTCCCATGGGGTGCAGGGCCCAAGCACCTGGGCCATCCTCCACTGCACTCCCTGGCCATAGCAGAGAGCTGGCCTGGAAGAGGGGCAACCGGGACAGAATCCAGCGCCCCGACCGGGACTAGAACCCGGTGAGTCAGCGCCGCAAGGCGGAGAATTAGCCTAGTGAGCCGTGGCACCGGTATTTATATACTCTTAAATTCACTGTATTTACTATAAAAACAATTGTGGAGTAGTTAATTGGGTACAGTCTCAATTCTGGAGTCCCTAGTAATCCTTGTTCTAGGAGACCTGTGGCTAGTTTATAGTTCCCACCGGGTGCTGAGTTTTTATAATGCTGTTTCTGCACCGGCAAGTGCTATTATTTTCCCATCTCTCTTATTGGTAGAAATTCTCTTTGCATTTTCTTCTTACCTTCAATTTCATTACAGAGCTTTGCACTCTGGCATGCTTTATGTTTATTCGACTGTAAATACAAAATGTGTCATATGAATGCCAGAAATAAAATAATTTACTTCTATTAGTCACAACGAAGCCTCATCTTTTGCCATTAAAATAGCTATAATAAAAAACAATGGAAAGAAAAGGATGAGGGATATTTTGAACACTTAACAGTAGATATCCCTCTATTTCCATGTTTTGCAGTAAATGTTGTGTAGTCATCAGTTGGATATCATCATATGTAAAGGCAAGTTATGGTCCATGCTGGACAGTCCTGTATTTTTCTATACTCAGCTGAAATGGACAGATTCACGTCTGAAGGCCATTTAATTTATACATATAACAAATTTAGCAACTTTATTTTGTTGCAATTATTTTTCTTCACATATTCCTTTTATAAAAGACTGTAGTCAGTTGATAATAACCCAACAACACTGTGAATACCTATGCACTTCAGTCTAACATTGTGTTAGACTACTAACTAAAGAGTTGATAGTCACTCCACAGATACTCGCACATATAGACTGAGTTGAAAAGTTTGTGTATTTATTTATTTATTTTTTAAAGATTTATTTTATTTCTTAGAAAGAGTCACAGAGAGAAGTAAAGAGAGAGATAGAGGTCTTCCATCCACTGGTTCACTCCCCAGATGGCTGCAATGACCAGAGCTGCGTCGATCCAAAGCCAGGAGCCAGGAGATTCTTCTAAGTCTCCCACACAGGTGCAGGGGCCCAAGGACTTGACATCTTCCACTGCTCTCCCAGGCCATAGCAGAGAGCTGGATCAGAAGAGGAGCAGCCGGAACTAGAACAGAGCCCATATGGGATGCTGGCGCTTCAGGCCAGGGTGTTAACCCACACAGCACTGGCCCCTGTGTATTTATTTAGCACAAAACATTTAATATTCACGTTAACAAATAAAGTTACCAATAAGAGTAACCTAGATTACCTGAATTTGTTTTATTTTCTGTCAAAGAATGAAATACTTATTTCCCTGAATCTGTCAAGAAGTATATTTTTGTTTCTGCTAATTATGATGCATAAAAGTTACATGTTTTTGTAATTAGAAATCCTGGAAGAGAGGATCTGATTGCATATATAAAATATTTCTAACACAATTTATATCAAGAATCACTTGATCAGGTTGCAGTAATCACAAGGCAAACTGCTGCCATCCAAATTAGAGAGAGACAGGGAGATACAGAGAATTATAATATGCTGCCTCAGAAATCTCTACAGTAACAGGTATTAGTACAGGGCCAGGAAAATTATAGCTGACAAATCCTGGAGGCTGGGTATGGACATACCTGATAATTAAAAGCTTCAGGATGACTCAGTCTCAGAGCTACCCCAGTCCTTTTGTGAATTACACTTGTAGGAGCTTGACTGGATTGGCACAGTAAATACACACAAAACTCCAGGAGGTGAAAAGGAAAAGAGCATATGAAACAATTTAAGAGGCCTGTGTTGTAGCGTAGTGGTTAAATCAACACCTGCAACACTGACATCACATACGGGCTCTCTTTTGTGACCTGATTGCTCCACTTCCCAACCTATTCCCTGCTGGGAAGGCAGCGGAGGGTGGCACAGGTCCTTGGGCTCCTGCACACTCATAGGAGGCCTGTCTGAAGCTCCTGGCTCCTGGCTTCAGCCTTGCCCAGCCCTGATTTTCGGTGACTGTTTGGGGAGTGAATCAGCAGATGGAAGACCTACCTCTCCATCTCTCTCCACTCTCCCAACGCCTGTAATTCTGCCTTTCAAATAAATAAAATAAATCATTTTTGAAAGAAAGAATATCCAAAAGTTGTGGGGCAAGTTTAAAATTTGATAAAACATACATGTACTGGGAATACTAGAAAAGAGATGAAATAGAGAAAATAACAGAAGGAATATTTGAAACAATGATGACTGAAGATTTCTCGAAATCAGTATTAAACTCCACACCAAAGAGCCAAGAAATTCAGAAAATACTAAACCAGATAAATTCCAAAAACAAAAGAAAAGTAAAAAGAAGAATTACATTTAGGCATATAATTTTGAAAAAGACTACAGATTCAAAGGTAAAGAATAATTTTTAATTAAAAATTATTAGGGAGATAAAAATAATTAAATCTGATGTATCCTAAGAAACTATGAAAACAAGAAGAGTGAAGTAAAATTAGAGAAGCATTTAAAGAAAAAAAAATCAGCAACCTAGAATACTGTATCACCAATCAATCATCTAAATTTTCACCTTAAAGAATTATCAGAAGAGTAGTAAATTATATTCAAAGTAAGAGAAGGAAAAGAAATAGTAAAAGAACAGAAATCAAAGACATTGAAAACATGAATCAATAGAGAAAATCAATGAAACAAAAAGCTGATTCTTTGACAATATCAATAGGAAGCCGCTAATGAGGGTCACTAAGATTATAAAGAAGGAAGACACAAATTACTGATATCAGAGATGAAAGAGTACAGTATATTACTATTGATTTCATGGACAGTAAAGAAATAATCAAGGACACAGTGAACAACTCTAGACATACAAGTTTGGCAATAAACGTGAAATGGTCTAATCCCTTGAAAGATTCAGTCTGCCTGCCAAAACACTCAAAAAGAAAAAATCAAAGCAATAATTAACAGTTTCCAAACAGGAAGCATCAAGCCTATCCGAGCTCAATGGTGAATTCTACCAAACATTTTAGGAAGAAATTATACCAATTTTTCTATAGGCTTTTTCAGGATAGAAAAGTAGAGGTAGTATTTCCTAACTCATTATTTGAGATGAGTATCAAATCAATACCAAAACACAAAGACATTACAAGAAAATTATAGATCACTTTTTCAATAAATATGGATGCAAAAATCTTCAATCAAGTGTTAACAAATTAAATCTGACAATGTTTAAAGTGCACATGACAGATTTATTCCAAATATGCAAGGCTATAAAAGAAAAGTCAGAATAATGATAACATAATTCAATGCTTACTCGTGATTTGTAGAAACACCATTTACTTAGCAGTAGAATAAATCTTCCTCAAGTGGATAAACAATATCTACAAAAGACATCGAGGTAACATCATGCTTCATAGTGAGAAACTGGAACCTTTCTCACTAAAATTAGCCTTAAGACAATGATGTTTTTTCTCACTATTGCTTTACAACATCATATTGAAGTCTTAATCAGTTTGATGAGACAAAAAGAAAAAAAATGGTGGAATGATTAGTAGGAAAAATATCTTTGTTTATAGATAGAATTATCACTTATGACAAAAATCCAAAATAAATTGACCAAAGAACTTCAGAAATTAATGAGCAATTATAGTAAGATTGCAGAATATAAAGCTAATAAAGACAATGGTTTTCTTATATAAAAGAAATATGTCAAATTTGAAATGTAAAAAATACTATTTATATTAACACCTAGTCCTATGAAATACAGGTCTAAATCAAACAAAATATGTGTAAAATCTGTGCATGGAAAGCTATAAATCTGTTGAAGTAAAACAAAGAAGAAATAAATGGGAATATATTCCTTATCCAAGAATAGGAAGAATCGATGTTGTCAAGATGTCAGTTCTTCCCAATCACATCTATAGATTCAGAGAAACCTTAGTCAAAATCTCAGAGCAAGATGGGGTTAAGTGATACAACTGAGTAATTGTCTCCCTACAGAGACATCAATTTGAATAGCTATTAATGCACTCAAGTACCCTCACAACAGCTAAGGAAGCCAATTGAAATACCACAGCACTTGGTTTTGATATATATTTAGAAAACATATTGAACCGCAAAAATGGAACATTGCAGTTACATCTCTTCCAAGTAGTAGAACAGGGAGCCCCTCTTTTCCCACCTAGAAAAGGGAGAAGGAATTAAGCACCAACTTCAGGCTTGAAAACTAGTGCCATGGCTAGGGACACAAGCCCTCTTCCCCCTGGCTAGCACCTGCAGACTGAGCCTTGGTGTCCTTCATAACCAGGTGACCAAAGGACTGATTCTACCACCCTTTCCCCAAACTCTGGTGGGCAGCAGAACAAGACTCCAGTCACTGAGGTTTCAGGCAAAAAGTAAGTACAAGACTTTGCCTTTAAACTCTTATCAGATCTTCCAAAGGCCTCCATTCTCAGGCAGATGTTCACGGATGTGCCTCTAGCCCTGCTCCGGCATCACATGCTGTCTTAGGATGAATTATTTTCAGTGTGTATCACTGCCAGTCTCACACAGGATTGTTTTGCAGTCCTGAGACTGTGCAAAACCTGGTGACTGTGAGACTTAGTCGTAACTCAGCTTAGTGTCAACAAAAGAAATCTAGGTACAGGTTTCATAACTTTCACAATATTTTATGCCAAATGGATCATAGACCTAAATGTCAGAACTACCAAAAAAAAAAATCCCAGAAGATAACACAGGAGAAAATATAGGTGACTTCAGGCTTGATGATGAAATTTTAAGTATAACACCAAGGACAAGAATCACAAAATAAAAAAAAAATAGTGATGAGATAAATTTCTTCAAAATTAAAACTTTCTCCTTTGTGGGATACACTGAAAACGAAAAAAAAAAAAAAAAGCTACAGACTTGGAGAAACATGTAATTTTTAAAATTTTTTGTTTATTTTTTAAAAGATTTATTTATTTATTTGAAAGGCAGATCTACAGAGAGGCAGAGACAGAGAGAGAGATAGAGAGAGGGAGAGAGATCTTCTATTCACTTGCTCACTCCCAAGATGGTCGCAACAGCCAGAGCTGCACTGATCTGAAGCCAGGAGCCAGAAGCCAGGAGTCAGGAGCTTCCTCTGGGTCTTTCACATGGGTGCAGGGGCCCAGGCAGATTGACCATTTTCCATTGCTTTCTCAGGCCACAGAAGAGAGATGGATCGAAAGTGGAGCAACTGGGACTTGAATTGGCAGCCATCTGGGATGCAGCACTGCAGGTGGCAGCTTTACCCACTACACCAGAGCACCAGCTCCAGAAAATATATTTTAAAAGTCTGAAAAATGTTGTTACTCAAAATATATGAAGAACTCTTAAAACTAGAGAAACAAAACAATTCAACTAAAACATGGTCCAAAGACCCTAACAGGCAGTTTACAAAAAAAAAAAAAAAAAAAAAAAGATATAACAGATGATAGATGACAAAAAGTGACACAATATGATGATCCACATCTTATCAGGAAAATACAAATTACAATAATTATAACAAAGAGGCCCATTTCCCTGCAGGAGTACTTGAGATCAAGCCCCACTTCTGCCTCTATATCTGATTCTAGCCTCCTGCTAATGTGCCTGGGACATACAGATGATGGTTCCAGGTATCCGAGTCCCTGCCAATCACATGCCAGGGATGGAATTCCTGCTTCCAGCATTTTGTCTGGAAGTTTATAGCAGTTTTATTAACACAATGATGCATGCATTTCTCCAAGTCCATAATAAGTACGATGGATGATAATGATATCAATGTAGGTTTACAAATATAATACACTTTGATGGGGATGTTGATAATGAGGACGACTATTTGTGTGTGTGGAGGGAGACTGAGAGGGAGGTGGGAAGTTACAGGATATCTCTGTATCTCTGTACCCACCATTCAAGTTTCCCCTGAACCTAGAACTGCTCTGAAAAAATACAATGTCTTTTAAAAAAAATCCTAGAAGTCTAACACTTAAATAATATAGATGCAGTGTTTCCAAAGAAGGCATCTCATCTCATATTAGTTATCCTCTGTCTACTTATATCTCAATAAACAATCTGATAGAATTGTTACTTTTTCTTTCTTCCATTAGTGTAGATTTCTCTTCTTTTAAAGATTTATTGTATTTATTTGAAAGACAAAGTTACAGAGAGAGAGGTCTTCCATCCACTGGTTCACTCCCCAGTTGGCTGCAACGGCCAAAGCTGTGCCAATCCGAAGCCAGGAGCCAGGAGCTTTTTCTGGGTCTTCCATGTAGGTGCAGGGGCCCAAGGACTTGGGCCGTCTTCTACTGTCCTCCCAGGCCACAGCAGAGAGCAGGATTGGAACAGGAGCAGCCGGGACTAGAACTGGTGCCCATATGGAATGCTGGTGCTGAAGGCCAGGGCTTTAACCTGCTGCACCACAGCACCGGCCCCAACATTATTGTAGATTTCTACCAGAGTTTACAGCATCTCTGCTGCAGTTGGCTGGCTGGCTTTCTGCACGTTGGAGGCTGTGATTTCATTAGGTCACGTTCTGATGGGAAAGAGGCCCTTTAAGACAGCAGACCACGTGTTCTTTGTTTTCAAGAGGGAGGACAAATGCATTAGGGACGACTTATTGGAAAAATGCAGAAAAATTCTCCACAAAAACGAATTATGTGAATATTGATATGTGCAGTATCTGGAATGAAATGAAATTTATTATTTTTCTAAATGGATTATTTCCAAAACAAGAGCTATCTAATACCAGGTTTACATATGTACTGCTGTGTTCAGTGTGTTAAAACTAGTTGCTATAAAGAATCTTAAATTTTAGACATCATGAATGCCTATCTTGTGTACTGTCTAGAAGTGACCTGTCCACTGTAAAAGAGATCTGTATCTGAGCTAAAACCTAGACCAAAACCAAAGCAAAGCAAAGCAAAGCAAAACAACAGCACCAACAGAAGGGAAACCGTAAAATCCTAACACAAGACAGCAATGGCAGGCTTTACAAAACACACTGAAAACACCAGGAATTTCAGAAACATTGTGAGGACCTAAAGACTTCTGAAAGCTTTGATTTAACATCATAGTATTTCTTAACAGACATAAAGAGTAAACATGTTGAGAGAATGTGATTCTTTAGAATGTACCAGTAACAACTGGAGTGTTTAATTTTCTTTTCTGATGATTCTGTATATAGAATCACTAAGAATACTATTAGATTTGTATAGTTGAGGCTGTGAATATAAATACGTTTCCTAATGCAATAAATTGATTCAATATACATATAATGCAATACTGTTGGAGATTATTCCACTGAGGATTGCAAAAATACATTTTAGCTGCTTTAAATGTCTAACTTATCATAAAGTCAAACATGTAAAGATTCTGTTAAAGTAATTGTTGTTATATAAAATAAAAATCTCAGAAAGAACTCTCCTACAAGGTAAACTTGGCTTAAAAAAAGAAAAAGAAATACTAGTATGTAAGAAAATATGGAGACAACAAAAAAGGAAATTGGTGGGCCGGCACCGCGGCTCTCTAGGCTAATCCTCTGCCTAGCGGCGCCGGCACACCGGGTTCTAGTCCCGGTCGGGGCGCCGGATTCTGTCCCGGTTGCCCCTCTTCCAGGCCAGCTCTCTGCTGTGGCCAGGGAGTGCAGTGGAGGATGGCCCAAGTGCTTGGGCCCTGCACCCCATGGGAGACCAGGAGAAGCACTTGGCTCCTGGCTCCTGCCATCGGATCAGCGCGGTGTGCCGGCCGCAGCGCGCCGGCCGCGGTGGCCATTGGAGGTGAACCAACGACAAAGGAAGACCTTTCTCTCTGTCTCTCTCTCTCACTGTCCACTCTGCCTGTCAAAAAAAAAAAAAAAGGAAATTGGTTTGTGGCAGCCCATGGTTAAAACATTCTAGATTAAAATCTTAAAATTTAAATTTATGACCTTGAGGAATATGTGATTTATTTAGCAATTCATCACATAATTCTTTCGTTTTGAAACTATTTTGTAAATCACTGAGATTTGCTACCTTCTGAGGTGTATTGGTTGAAGTGATTCATATGTGACTACATTTCTCTTCAAGAAGGACCGACAAATGTGGGCTAGTTTTGTATACTCAGCAAGAATTCCAGGGTGTATCTCTGTTCCTCAAGACAGACTGAAGCACTAGGAGCACATTTGATTTTCAGACTTCAAGCATTTTTCTTACACTGTTTCTACCAAGTAAAAGGTTGCTTTCTGTTATTACTTTAATCACTGTGTTTCCAGAGCCTTCTATGTCTTTCACCCTGTGTATGTGTTTGATCCCATTACTGCTGATTATCATGCATCAGATATTCTGGCTCTATAACTCAGTGCCTTTACCTTTCCCCTTATAATTTTTATCTCTTTTTAAGTCTTAGTGTCTGTTATGATTTACACAGGAACTGTCTAGCCAAGTCTTGCAGACATTTAAGCTCCAAGGTCTTACATTAATGGCTAATGGATTAAGCATAGAGACTTGATCTCATTATGATGTCTAGGAAGTGGGTCTTTATGTCATCGAGGGAAACTCTCAGAAAGTACTCTGATGAGAGGACTGGTTACTTCATCTGAGTTCAGCTGAGCTTCTCTCTGCTTCCTGGCTCACTATGTGATTCTCACTCCACAGGTATTTCATTCTTATCACACAAGAAGCCAGGAGGATTCCAAGATGGTGGAATAAGGGAACACTTCCTGCTTTAGGCTAGGGGAAAATAGCAGCAAAGAGTAGAGGAAGTACATTTCCATGGGAGAGTTAAAGTGAAATCTGCAGCGAAAATTCTACAGAAGGAAGAGAGAGAAACTGTGGATCAGCCTCACAAATTATGCCTAAGGATATGCTACACACAGCATCGCTGAAGGATGTTCACTCCATGAAAGAATGTGAAGAAAGAAAATCTCCTAGCAAAAGTACAAAGGAAATCCAAAGCAAACAATAGGAATACATATGAGAAAATGGCAGGGCCAAGAAATTACCTAACAATGTAGCATTGAGTGTAAATGGCCCAAACTTGCCAATTAAAAGACACAGACTGGCTGAATGGATTCAGAAACATGACCTGGAGCCTGTGCTGTGGCATGGACAGCAAGGTCACTGCCTGCCCATGTGGGCGCTGGTTAGAGTCCCAGCTGCTCTACTTCCAATTCAGCTCTTTGCTATGGCCTGGGAAAGCAGTAGAAGATATCTCAAGTCCTTGGGCCCCTGCACCGAATTGGAAGACCTGGAAGAAGCTCCTGGCTCCTGGCTTTGGATCGGCACAGCTCCAGCCATTGCAGCCAACTGGGGAGTGAGCCAGTGGATGGAAGTCATCTCTCTCATCTCTCTCTCTCTCTCTCTCTCTCTCTCTCTCCCTCTCTGTTAATACTGACTGTCAAATAAATAAATAAATCTTTTAAAAAAACAGGACCAATCTATTTATTTATTTATTTTTATTTGATAGGTAGAATTAGACAGTGAGAGAAAGAGAGAGAGACAGAGAGAAAGGTCTTCCTTCCATTGGTTCATCCACCAAATGGCTGCTATGGCTGGAGCTATGCCAATCTGAAGCCAGGAGCCAGATGCTTCCTCCTGGTCTCCTATGTAGGTGCAGGGGCCCAAGCATTTGGGCCATCCTCCACTGCTCTCCCAGGCCACAGCAGAGAGCTAGGCTGGAAGAGGAGCAACCAGGACTAGAACCCGGTGCCCATATGGGATGCCGGCACCACAGGCGGAGGATTAACCCGGTGAGCCACGGTGCCGGCCCACAATCTATTTATTGAATACAAGAAACATACCTAATCAACAATTATACATGCAAACTGAAGTGAAAAATGAACAAAAGTTATTCTACACCAATTAATAGCAAAAATAAGCAGCGTAGCCATCTTAATTTCAGACAAAATAGACTTTAACATAAAAATTGTTAGAAGAGACAAAGAAGAGCACTATTTAATGACTAAGAGATCAATTAAACAGAAATATGTGACTATAATAAATGTATATGAACCCAATGCCAGGGTGCCTAGCTATTTAAAATCCACAATGAAACAACATAGTTAATTTACACTATGAACTAAATGGACCTAACCAATATTTACAGAATTTTTCATTCTATAGTTGCAGAACACACATTCTTATCAAGAATGCATGGAACTTTCTGTAGTATAGAACATAGATTTGGCCATAAATTATGTGTCAGCAAACTGAAAAAAAAATGAAATCATACTGTGCATCTTTTCTTACCACAATGGAATGAAGCTGGAAATTAAAAACTTCAACAACCTCCAGAACACATGTAAACACATGAGGACTGAAAAACATACTGCTGAAAAAGGTCATTGAAAAAATCACAAGGGATAAAAAATAATCTGGAAATGAATGAAGGTGACAATACAACAAATCAAAACTTATGGGATACAGAAAAGCAGTGTTAAGAGGAAGGTTTTTGGCAATTAGTGCCTGCATCAAAAAATTGGAAAGATATCAAAAAATGAGCTATCTATGTATCTTTTTTATATATTTATTTATTTATTTATTCGAAAGTCAGAGTTACACAGAGAGAGGAGAGGCAGAGAGAGAGAGAGTGGTCTTCCATCCAATGGTTCACTCCCCAGATGGCCACAATGACCAGAGCTGTGACGATCCAAAGAGAGGATCCAGGAGCTCCTTCTGGGTCTCCCATCTGGGTGCAGGGTCCCAAGGACTTGGGGCATCTTCTACTGCTATCTCAGGCCATAGCAGAGAGCTGGATCAGAAGAGGAGCAGCAGGGACTAGAACCAGCGCCCATATGGGTTGCCCACACTTCAGGCTAGGGTGTTAACCTGCTGCGCCACAGTGTCAGCCCCCTTTCTATGTATCTTAAGGACATAGAAAAACAACAACAATGCAAGCCCCAAATAAGTAGGAGGAAAGAAATAATTAAAATTAGAGAAGAAATAAGCAAAATTGAAATAAAAAATAAAAAAGGTTTGTGAAGAGCTGGTTGAAAGAATAAACAAAATTGACACACCATTGGTCCAACTAAAAAAGAGAGAGAAGACACAAATTAATAAAATCAGGATTGAAAAGGGAGATGTAACAATGGATAATACAGAAATAAAAAAGAATCATCAGGAATTACTAAAAAGAGCTGTATGGCAACAAACTGGGAAAACTAGAAGAAATGGGTAGATTCCTGTACACATACAACCTACCTAAATTGAGTCATGATGACATAGAAAACCTAAACAGACTGATAACCAAGATGGAGATTAAATCAATAATAAAGAACCCCACCCCCTCAACAAAGAACGCCCAGGCCTGGATGCCCTCACTGCTGAGTTCTATCAGACTTAAAACAAAACAAAACAAAACAAACAAAACAAAAAACTAATTCCAATTCTTCTCAAGCTACTCAAAACAATTGAAATGGAGGGAGTCCTCCCAAATTCCTTCTGTGAGGCCAGCATTACCTTAATTCCTAAATTAGGAAAAGATACAACGGAGAAAAAGAACTGTAGACTCATATCCTTGATGAACATAAATGCAAAAATCCTTAACAATACACTAGCTAGCTGAATCCAACAAAACACCAGAAAGATCATTCACCCAGAAGAAGTTGAATTTATCCTTGGTATGCAGGGATGGTTCAACATTTGCAAATCAATGTGATATGTCACATTATCAAACTGAGGAAAAAAAACCTGTTGATTATCACAACAGATGCAGAGAAAACATTTGACAAAATAAAACACCCTCTCATGATGAAAACCTTAAGCACATTGGGTATAGAAGGAATTCTACAACACAATAGAGGCAATGTATGAACAACCCATTGCCAGCATCTTATTGAATGGGGGAAAATTGGGAAGTATCCTAAATCCAGAACCAGACAAGGATACCCACTGTCACCATTACTATTCAATATAATCCTGGGAGCTTTGCCAGAGCCATTAGGCTAGATAAGAAATCAAGAGATGGGGGCCAGTGCCGTGGCTCACTTGGCTAATCCTCTGCCTGCGGCACCAGCATCCCATATGGGCACCGGGTTCTAGTCCCGGTTGCTCCTCTTCCAGTCCAGCTCTCTGCTGTGGCCCAGGAGGGCAGTAGAGGATGGCCCACGTGCTTGGGCCCCTGCACCCGCATGGGAGACCAGTAAGAAGCACCTGGCTCCTGGCTTCGGATCGGCGCAGCACTGACTGTAGCGGCCATTTGGTGGATGAACCAATGGAAGGAAGACCTTTCTCTCTGTCTCTCTCTCTCACTATCTATAACTCTACCTGTTAAATAAATTTAAAAAAAAAAGGAACCAAGAGGATACAAATTGGAAAGGAGGAAATGAAGTTATCCTTATCTGCAGATGACATGATTCTATACATAAGGAAACCAAAAGAACTCACTAAGAGACTATTGCAACTCATAAAAGTGGGTACAGTGGCAGGTTATAAAAATAACACACTAAAATCAATAGCCTTTCTATACACAGACAATGCCATGGCCTAGAAAGAACTTCTAAGATCAATCCCATTCACAATAGCTGAAGGAAAAATTAAAGACCAATGAATTTAACCAAGGATGTGAAGATCTCTACAGTGAAAATTACAGAACATTAAAAAAAGAAATAAAAGCCACAAAAATGGAAAAGTTTTCGACTTTCATGGATTGACAGAATTAATATTATTAAAATGTCCATATTCCAAAAATAATTTACAAATTCAATGTGATCCCAATCAAAATTCTGATGACATTCTTCTTAGATCTATAAAAAACAATGCTACAAATCATATTGAAACACAAGAGACCATGAATAGATAAAGAATCTTATACAACAAAGACAAAGATGGTGATATCACAATAACAAATTTCAAGACATACTACAGGGTAGTTATAATCAAAACAGCTTAGTATTGGCAGAAAAATAAACATGTAGAACAATGTAATAGGACAGAAACTTCAGAAATCAATCCATGAATCTACAACAAATGATTCTTTGACAAAGTAGTTAAAAATCAATCTTTGGAGAGAGGACAGTCTCTTCAACAAATGGTACTGGGAAAATTGGATTTTCACATGCAGAAGTTTGTAACAAAATGCCTACTTACACCTTAACCATAATCAAATCACAGTGGATCAAGGATCTAAATTTATGACTTTATACCATCAAATTACTAGAGAAGAACATTGGGGAAACTCTGCAAGACATTGGCCTAGGCAAAGACTTCTTGGGAAAGACAAGCAGTCAAGGCCAAAATAGACAAATGGGATTACATCAAGCTGAGAATCTTCTTTTGCACTGCAAAAGGAATACTCAGCAAAATGAAGAGGTGATTGACAGAATTGGAGAAAATGTTTGCAAACAATGCAACTGATAAGGAATTAAGATTTAGAATCTACAAAGAGCTCAAGAAAACAACAACAAAATAAACAATCCAATAAAGAAATGGGCAAAAGACTTGAACAGTGTTTTTTCACAAAAATGGAAATTCAAATGGCCAACAGACACATGAAAAATGTTCAGGCTCACTATAACTGGAAATCAAAACCCCAAGGAAGTTTTACCTTACCCCAGTTAAAATGGCACTCATACAGAAATCAAGAAACAATAAATGCTAGTGAGAATGTGGGGCAAAAGGTACCATAATCCATTATTGGTAGGAACATAAACTAGTACAGCCATTGTGGAAGACAGTATAAAGATACCTCAGAAAGCTGAAAATGGTTGTACCATATGACCCAGCAATTCTACTTCTGGGAATTGCTTCAGGAGAAATGGGACCAGCATATTAAAGAATGATCTGTATCCCCCTATTTATTACAGCTCAATTCACAATAGCTAAGATATGGAACCCAGATATCTGAGACTGGTTAAAAAGTTAGGAAATTATCTATCTATCTATCTATCTATCTATCTATCTATCTATCCCCCTTGTGAAATAATACTCAGTCATACAAAAGAATGAAATCCTGTCACTTGCAAAAGAATGCATGCATCTGTAAACCATTATACCAGTGAAATAAGCCAGTCCTCAAAAGACAAATACCATATGTTTTTCCTGACCTGTAATAACTAATAGAGTAACCAAAAACTAATAGAGTACCAAAAATATTGTATAGGAGTGAAATTCATATTTTGAAATTTGATGATTTAGATTTGATGATCCCTGAACAATGTTTTTATTTTTTTTCTTAGTATCTGTTGGACTCTTTAGTGTAAAGTGAACTGAAATTAGATTGCTGTAAAAATTAGGAGAGGGATTAAGGGAGGAAGGAGGAAGAAGGGTGGGAGCATGGTGGGGATGGACAGTAGGGTGGAAAGTATCACTGTATTTCTGAATCTGTATACTTGAAATACATATAATTTGTATACCTTAAGTAAATTTGAAAAAAAAAAAAAAGCTGATGGGGCTGCCTTTATTGGACTGCAAATCTCCAAACTATAAGCCAGAACAAACTTTCTTCCTACCTACATGGCTCCTCCTAGGTATTTTGGTTAAAGTAATGTAAGCTGACTAACACTCTGTGACTTGATACAGTTTTTGCTCCTCATAGGTCTCAATAGTCTTTTTCTTGAATTTAGTTATTTTATTTTATTTGAGTCTGTATCCCAGACAGACCTTAAAGTGATATCCAATAATCCCTGCCATCTGAGCCTCATTGTCTTCAGTCTCTTCTTAAGAGTAGGCAGGATCTGGGACTTATTTATAACCAGTGGAATATGACAGTGATGATGGATGCCACTCCTCCTGGTCCTAGAGAAGCAAAATGTTATGTCAGAGTGGTCCCATGGCAAGAGTTGGAAAGCAGCTTCCAGTTAATAGTCAGCAACCTGACTGGGGCCTCAGTGCCACCCCTGAGGAAATGACTTTGGCCCACAACCTGAAAGATTCAGGAAATGGTGGAGTCTGCAGATGAGACTGCAGCTGAGCTGACCCTCTGTTGGAACCTCACAGACTCTGAGCACACGGCCCTGTTACATCACACCTGTGCTGTTAATCCACAGAGATGTGAGAAGACAAACGTGTGCTGTTTAAATTGGGATGTCTCTGTTGTTCCACACCAATAAAAAGCTATCAATGCAGTTAGAACTTCCATGTTTATTTCAATGTAATTTATTGTTTCTGTTTTCTAAATTACTAAATTACTAAATTACTAAATTACTAAATTACTAATTACTAAATTACTTCTTTAGTTGACACATAACTTTGAACACATTTATGAAATACCATGAGATGCTTCAGTACATGTCTACATTGTGTAATGTACAAATCTGGGGAAGCGTATTTATCTCTTCAAATATTTATCATTGCTCATGGTGAACACATTCATGATCCTGTCTTCTATCGTTTTGGAAATATTCAATTCATTGCTGTTCTCTGTAGTCACCCTGCTGTGCTCTAGAACACCAGAACCTCCTTCTCCTATCTAACTATAACTTAGCATTCAGGAGTACTTAGTATTCGTTAACCCACATTTCCCTCTCCCGCTTATTCTCCACAGTGCTCGGTGACAACCATTCAACTCTCAATTCTTTGAGATTAATTTCCGTAGATTCTGAATGTAAGTGATTTCAGTGGTATTTGTCTTTCTGTAATTGGCCTATTTCACTTAACACAGTGACCTCCAATCCCATCATTTTCTTGCAAATTACAGTATTTTAGCATTGCTTATGTTTGACTAGAATTTGAAACAGGCAAGTGAAGGCTTGATCTAGTGGCATTGTTTTGAGAATCTTCCTGAAATTTATGTTTATAATATTTTGTATATTTTACATCCTAAATAATAGATATTATTACTAACTACATTTACTTAAACAAATAAAAATAAAATTAACATTTTCCTATGCTAGTATTATTAGTTACTATATTTGTGTATTTCATTCATTTTTCAATGTATGTCTATTTACATTTTTAATAAATTCAGGCTTATATTGTATATATATAACTATATTATACATTTTTAACTTAGCAGTGTACATAGTACATTACGACAAGTTAATGAATTTGCTCCTGAAAAAATCAATTCCCTGTATAATACTTTTTTTTTTTTTTGATAGGCAGAGTGGATAGTGAGAGAGAGAGACAGAGAGAAAGGTCTTCCTTTTGCTGTTGGTTCACCCTCCAATGGCCGCCAAGGCTGGCGCGCTGCGGCAGGCACACCGTGCTGATCCGAAGGGAGGAGCCAGGTGCTTCTCCTGGTCTCCCATGGGGTGCAGGGCCTAAGCACTTGGGCCATCCTCCACTGCCTTCCAGGGCCACAGCAGAGAGCTGGCCTGGAAGAGGGGCAACTGGGACAGAATCCAGCGCCCCGACCGGGACTAGAACCCGGTGTGCCGGCGCCACTAGGTGGAGGATTTGCCTATTGAGCCGCGGCGCCGGTTAAATTCCCTGTATAATACTTTATTAAAAGTCTTTAACACTGTTTGTTATTTAAATGTTTTGAATTATTATTAATAATATCATAATAGACACCTTTGTAAATTTCATATTAACATCTGCTTGTGTTCTTATCTCACAACATTGTTGAAGGAGCAGACATTTGGCATGTTGATTAAGACACCACTTAACAACACTTGGTATCAACACCAAAATATCTCGGTTCGAGATCTGGCTCTACTCCTGATTCCAGCTGCCTGCAAATGTGCATCTTGGGAGGGAGAAATTGATTGCTCAAGCACTTGGGTCTTTGTCATCCATGTAATGGACCCAGATGGAATTCTGGACTACTTTTGGTCTGGCCCAGCCCTGGTTGTTGGGGCATTTGGGGAAGGAACCAATAGATGGCAGATTTCTCTCTCTCCATAGTTTGTCTATGACTGCCTTTCTAACAACTAAATTAAAGAAAAAGAAAGCTATTAAATAATTGCTAAAAATGAAATTGCTAAAGCGATGTTATATACAAAATTGAAAGGTAGTCCGGTTGCTCCTCTTCCAGTCCAGCTCTCTGCTGTGGCCCAGGAGGGCAGTGGAGGATGGCCCAGATGCTTGGCACCCTGCACCCCCATGGGAGACCAGGAAGAGGCACCTGGCTCCTGGCTTTGGATCAGCGCAGCACTGGCTATAGCGGCCATTTGGGAGTGTCACTGTCTATAGCTCTATCTGTCAAATAAATAAATAAAAAAGCTGCAAATGACTGGAGGAGAATAGAAGTTGGGATTGGAGAGGTAAGCAAAGGCCGGGTCATGATGGAGTCACTAGATCATACTAAAACAATGGGTGCATTCTAAGCATTGTAAAAAATCAGTAGAGTGTGGCACAAGTGTCTTCCTTTTGCCACTCTGGATGCTGCATGGAGAATTGCTTGTAAAGTAATGAGGGTATGTTCCCAGCACCTGTTCGGAAGGTACTGCCAGTAAGAAGGTCTGGAAGAAGGCTTTAGAAACATAAGAGAACGTGGAAACCACACACAAGAAAAAGGGGTTGTCCTTAGATTGGGCAAGACACACACAGCTCTGACATATTAGCAGGGCTGTTTGCAGTTGGGTGGTAGAAAGATGTGGTAATTTTAAATTTAAGATCTTCCATTTTCTCAGAGACAGAAAAGTGAAGGTCACCTACAAAGACTGAATAGTGGAGAGGGGTTCTTTGGGTTTGAAGAAGATAGGAAGGGGATGAGAATGTGTAGTCAGCACAGTGTGTATCAGAACTTTTAAGGAAGCTTAGTAGGTTTTGGGGGATGGAGGGGTGCCTGCTGAGGATCTCCATGAGTTGTGAAGTCAAACAGTCATACACAAACACACTTACATACGTTTTGCAATCATATTTATTTGTACTTAGCAATATCAGTTTTCATATAGGGAATTTATTATTTACTCTTTACATTGTGATGTTCTTCATGAAGCTCAAAAGCTAATCACAATCAGAAAACAGGAAGCAAATGTTTACCAAGTCTTTAACCTTGAGAGGTAATGCCAGAAATTTACTTTGGTTCAACTCTCCTAGTATTTTCAATCTACTTTTACACTGTAGAGTATGCATACTATATATGTATATGGAAATATAATTGGTATATAATTAATTTACACATAAATGCAATCAACATATTATCAATACCTTTATACATTTATAGATAATACATATTAATGATCAAACAAAGGGACTTTGGGAAGTGTGTGAGTGATCATGAATAGCTTCCTAAAATGTAAGAGATTTAAGTGGAATTTTAGTAGAAAGCAGGATTGAGGACACATTTAATTGAAAGGAGTTTCAATCAGCATTCTGATGAAGCTCAGTGAGAACAAATGCATTAGTGTGAAAGTAAGCAGAGCAGTGGAAACAGTAAGAGTCATCTGCATGAGACAAATGGTCCGGGATAGGGCAGATACAGCTGCCCAAGCTGTAGGCAGGTCTTTTCTTCATCACCTCATAAAGATTTGGTTGCTTTCCTACTTTGTGAAATAGAGGAGTGATGAAGTTGTTTAAATTCCTTCACATTGTGATAGGGTGTCCCTTACTCTGGGTGGAGAAAGAGGAAGGCCTTTCCTAAATGATTTGAATAACCTCTGGTAGAATTTTTTTTTTCTGTTTTTTAAGGAGACGATTGTCAAAACATCAACATTCATGTGTCTTTTAAATGTGGATCATTGGGGCCCAATGGCACAGTGGGCTAAAACAAAGTTGCAAAGCAAGCATCCCACATCTGAGCACTGATTGGAGTCTTGGCTGCTTCTCTTCCAATCCAGCTCCCTGCTAATGCACCTAAGAAGGCAGTGGATGGTACCTGGATTCCTGCCACCCAAGTAGAAAACCAGAATGGAGTTCCTGGCTCCTGGCTTCAGATCTGGCTGTTGTGACCATTTGGGGCATGAATCAATCTCTCTCTCTCTCTCTCTCTCTCTCTCTCTCTCCTCCTGCTCCCCCCTCTTTCACTCTTTCTTTCAAATAAATAAGTCTAAAAAATGTGGATTGGGGCCAGTATTATGGGGTAGCAGTTTGGGCCGCTGACTGACACTGTCGCTGGCAGTATCCCATGTGGACCAGTTTGGGATCCCAGATACTCCACTTCCAATCCAGCTCCCTGTTAATGTGTCTGGGAAAGCAGTCGCATATGGCCCAAGTACTTGGGCCCCTGAACCCACATGGGAGACCAGGAAAAAGCTCTGGGCTCCTAGCTTCTGTATTGCACAGCCTGGCTACTGCCTCTATTCGGGAAGTCAACCAGCAGATGGAAGAATCTCTCCCCCTCCCCCTCCCCCTCTCCCTCCCCTCCCCCTCCCCCTCCCCTCCCCCTCCCTCTCTCTCTCCCCCTCCCTCTCCCCTCCCCCTCCCTCTCCCTCTCCCCCTCCCTCTCTCCATCTTTCAAATAATTAAATAAATAAATAAATCTTTAAAAAATATGTTCACCTGAAATTTGTTGGACACTTATTTGTAAACAAAAATTTTTGGACCTCTAATTTTCACCTTTCTATTATAGTAGATACATATTGGCTTCTGCATTTTTTTCTCTTGCAATGACTTTGCTGGTGTATCAAAATCTGTGTTTTGTTCTCTCCAGGTAGCTTGACTAACATGTCAAACTTAAGGACAAGCTACATTAAGACAAAGTAGCTGTCAATTCTGGAGAAAAAGTAGTTGCTTTCATAAAATGAAAACTTGCTAAAATATGAGCAGAGATAGACAACTTTTAGTCTGAATTCTGTAGTATGGGATGAGATGCCTCTTTGACACATGGATAATAAAGTACTAAATGTGAGGTTATTATTGGTCAAAGCAAATACATTTTAGACAAAGTAATTTAGACAAAGCAAATACATTCTTGATTTTATTTTCTGTCTTCGATAACTGGATTCTTTTTTGTAATACTGCTTATGATTGTTTATAAATTGATATTTATTATATGATCCACACATCTCAAATATTGATAGATATGCTCTAATTAATTGGTAGGTACTAGGGTTTTGATCAAGCTTTTAGCATTTAAAAACAATGTTCAATGATTCATTATTTATAATATGTGGAGTATTTAATAATTGATTTATCTAGTAATTGAAATTTTAATTTATTATTAAATATCTTAAGATTATCTGTAACCAGAACTAAATAACCAATTTTCCCCTTACTACAATACAAATGTTTTATTATATTGTACTTTCTCATCATACACTTATGTGAATTAAGCATATATGTTAAAGTCACTTTTTCATGCAAGATCTATCTCCTACTCAGAGTTCAGGATACCACTGTGGGAGTAGATTTAAGAAAGACAGAAATGGTCCACATACCTACATGAAATTAGAAACTACCCTTTTTCTAGAGTTCTTTAGAATTATAAAAGATATTTCTTCAAAATGATCCCATCTGTCTTCTCTACAGGCAACTTATTTTCAAGAGAAATTCACCCTTTTCCTTGCTTCAGGATGAGCATTGATTATTTTACCTAAATTGCATTACTCCTATCTCTCTCCACACAAAGATTTCTTCAGATAATGTAAATTGTTCCAATTTCTTTAGCTGACAGGATTAATTCAGGAATGAGCAGTTGGGAGATGTAAGCCAATAAGACCTAAGGATGGTTATGGGGGTTGTCTGGGCAGTTGTGCCTCTAACTCTGAAGAGTGAGCTGCAGAAAGGTAAATCCTTCTTCCTCTTGCTTTGCACACATGTGAAACCTGAATAATGAAAGCCACACAGAGAAATGAGAAGAATGAGATAATAGAAGGGACACGGAGCAGTAGTCTTACCTTAACGACATCTGATCAATTCCCATTTCTCTATATTTCACATATTTTGAATTGAGTTCTTTTCTTAGTAGCTTAAAGGATTTTAAACTATTCTTTTTCTCATGGGTTTCTTAAATGTGCTTTATAATTTTAAGTTTTTTAAATTTTATTTTTTTTTACTTTTACTTTTTATTTATCTATGTCTTTTTTTTAACTTTTATTTAATGAATATAAATTTCCAAAGTACGATTTATGGATTATAATGGCTTCCCCCCCATACCGTCCCTCCCACCCACAACCCTCCCCTTTCCCACTCCCTCTCCCCTTCCATTCACATCAAGATTCATTTTCGATTATCTTAATATACAGAAGGTCAGCTTAGTATACATTAAGTAAGGATTTCAACAGTTTGCTCCCACACAGAAACATAAAGTGAAAAACTATTGTCATGTTTAATCCCAGTGAGAGTCAAGTTGGGAGTTGATAATTTCTTTCTTTTTTTTTTTTTTTTTTTTTTTTAACAGAGGATCAGTTTAGTATACATTAAGTAAAGATTTCAACAGTTTGCACCCCCATAGAAACACAAAGTGAAATATATTGTTTGAGTACTCGTTATAGCATTAAATCTCAATGCACAGCACATTAAGGACAGAGATCCTACATGAGGAGTAAGTGCACAGTGACTCCTGTTGTTGACTTTACCAATTGACACTCCTGTCTATGGCATCAGTAATCTCCCTATGCTCCAGTCATGAGTTTCCAAGGCTATGGAAGCCCTCTGAGTTCTCCGATTCTTATCTTGTTTAGACAAGGTCATAGTCAAAGTGGAGGTTCTGTCCTCCCTTCAGAGAAAGGTACCTCCTTCTTTGAAGACCTGTTCTTTCCACTGGGATCTCACTCACAGAGATCTTTTGCCAGAGTGTCTTGGCTTTCCATGCCTGAAATACTCTCATGGGCTTTTCAGCCAGATCCGAATGCCTTTAGGGCTGATTCTGAGGCCAGAGTGCTATTTAGGACATCTGCCATTCTATGAGTCTGCTGAGTATCTCACTTCCCATGTTGGATCACTCTCCCCTTTATTTATTCTATCGGTTAGTGTTAGCAGGTACTAGACTTGTTTATATAATTTGAAGCAGAATTAAAACAGCAGGTGGTTTCATACTGACTCTATGTACAAGAGATAGCTAAGTATATAAAAGTGTATTTTAAAGAGGGAGTTTGTTTCTTATTATTTTATTTTATTTTATTTTTTACAGATTTATTTATTAATTTGAAAGGCAGAATTATAGAGAGGCAGAGGCATAGGCAGTGAGAGAGAGAGAGACAAAGAGAGAGACAGAGAGAGGTCTTCCACCTGCTGGTTCACTCCATAAATGGCTGCAACGGCCGGAGCTGAGCCGATCTGATCAAAAGCCAGGAGCCAGGCCAGGTTTCCCATAGGGGTGCAGGGGACCAAGAACATAGGCCATCCTCCACTGCTTTCCCAGGTCACAACAGGGAGCCAGATCAGACACGGAGCCCCTGGGACTCAAACCGGTGCCCATATGGGATGCTGGCACGGCTTTACCCACTAAACCAGAGCTCTGGCCCCTTGTTTCTTATTTTTAAAAGTTAAACAAGTATTTATTTAAGAAGGAAACAGAGATCTTCCATTTGCTTGTTCACTACCCAAATGCCCACGAAGGCTGAGCCTGGGCTAGGCTGAAGCTGGGAGCTAGGAACTCAGCTTTCTCATATGCATGGCAGGAACCCAATTACTTGAGTCATCATTGCTGCCTGCCAGAGTCTGCCCTAGCAAGAAGCTGGAGTCAGAGCAAAACTGAGAATGGAACACAGATAATCATATGATGCCGGCATCTCAACCGCAATGTTAAATGCCTATCAGAATGAGGAGGTTAAAGAGAACTACACGGGACTAAGGTTTCTGTACTTCATTCAAAATGATGAAACACTAGTACTAGCAGCCTATGATCATATAATTACATAATGTGTATTTTAACAAACAGAACAATAAATAAAAATATTAATCAATAAATCCAGGGGCAATATAAATAAGCCAAGATGGAATTCTAAAAAAGTGTTTCAATGCTACAAACAAAAGAAGGTAATAAAAAGACAAATAAATATAAAAAAGGAAATATAAGCAGAAATCAAATATTAATATAGAGCCTTCACATGTCAATAATTACCATCAATGTATTGGCCTAAATATACCAGTTAGAGGAGAATAGCAGAATATATCAAACAAAATAAAAGAAAAAAATTACCAGGGTTGGCGCTGTAGTGTAGCTAGTAAAACTGCCACCTGCAGTGCCGGCATCCCATCTCTGCTATGGCCTGGGAAAGCAGTAGAAGATGGACCAAGTCCTTGGGCCCCTGCACCCTCCTGTGAAACCCAGAAGAAGCTCCTGACTCCTGGCTTCAGATTGGCCGAGCTCCAGCTGTTAAGGCCACTTGGGGAGTGAACTAGTGGATGGAAGACAGCTCTCTCTCTCTCTCTCTCTCTCTGTCTCTGCTTTTCAAATAAATAAATAAATTTTAAAGGAAAAATATACCTGTTTCCTATGTTTAAGAAAGTTACTTCATATATAATTACATAGTTGCCTATATGTAATGTGAAAACATGGATTTTAAATTAATATTTGTTAAAGATTTATTTATTTATTTGAAGGCAGAGTTACAGAGAGGCAGATATATATATATATATATATATATATAGAGAGAGAGAGAGAGAGAGAGAGAGAGAGAGAGAAAGAGAGGTCTTCCATCCAGTGATTCACTCCTCAAATGGCCCCCATAGCCAGAGCTTCCCTGATCCAAAGCCAGGATCCAGGAGCTTCTTCCAGGTCTCCCATGTGGGTGTAGGGACCCATGGATTTGGGCCATCTTCTACTGCTTTCCCAGGCCATAGCAAAAAGCTGGATTGGAAGTGAAGCAGCCGGGACTTGAACCGGTACCCATATGGGATGCTGACACTGCAGGAGTCAGCTTTACCCACTATGCCACAGTGCCATCCCCCTAAACTAAAATGATAAAAAATAGATTTCAGAACAAAAATATTACTACAAATAAAGATTGTAATTACATAATGACAAAAGTCCATCAACAAAATAAATTTACCAGTCTTAAATGGGTTTGTACCAAAGAAAACAATGGCAAAATATGTGAAACAATAATTAACAGAATTGTAAAGAGAAAGGTGAAATTTGAGTACTTCAAAATCCCACTCAAGAACTGAAGAACTACTAAACAAAAAGCAGTAAAGACATGTAAGAACTGAACAACATCATAAACCAACAGGATCTAATGAACATATAGAAAACATTTCACCCCAGAATACACATTACATTCAAGTTCCCATGGAATATTCACCAAGATTGAGACCAGATCCTTGATCACAAAGCAACTCCAACAAATTAAAAAAACTATTTAAACCGTAATGTAATCACATGAAAAATCAAGATTAAAAAGATAACCCCCCCAAAAACTTCAATCATTTTAAAATAAGCTACTATATTCTAAATAATCCATGAATCAAAAAAATCTGAAAGGAAATTAAAAATGTGCATAGGACAGAATGAAAATTAATATAAGGGAATAAGAGAGGGAGGAGATGTACAGTTCGGCACATGCTTACTCGGACTTAACCCTAGTGGTAGAGCTAGAAACATGCCAGGGGATTCCAATTCAATCCCACCAAGGTGGCATGTACCAATGCCATCTTACTAGTCAAAGTGATCAGTTTTAGTTCATAATTGATCATAATGATAGGATTAAGTGTCAAAGGGATCACATACACAAGACTAGTGTCTGCTAATACTAACTGATAGAATTAAAAAGGAGAGAACAATCCAACATGGGAAGTGGGATACACAGCAGGCTCATTGAAGGGCAGATGTCCTAAACAGCACTCTGGCTTCAGAATCAGCCCTTAAGGCATTCGGATCATCTAAAAAGCCCATGAGAGTTTATCAGGCATGGAAAGCCAAGACACTCTGGGAAAAAAAAAAAAAAAAGACCTAAATGAAAGATCTCTGTGAGTGAGATCCCAGCAGAAAGAATGGGCCATCAAAGAAGGATGTACCTTTCTCTGCAAGGAGGAGATAACTTCCACTTTGATTATGGCCCTGTCTAAATAAGATCAGAGTTGGTGAACTCAAGAGGCTTCTATAGCCTTGGCAGCTCATGACAAGAGCCTTCGGTGATTACTGACGTCATAAATAAGAGTTCAATTGTTAAATCAACAACAGGATTCACTGTGCACCTATTCTCCATGTAGGATCTCTATCCTTAATGTGTTGTACTGTGTGAATTAATGGTAAAATTACTACTCAAACAGTACTTTATACTTTGTGTATCTGTGTGGGTGCAAACTGTTGAAATCTTTACTTAGTATATACTAAGTTGATCTTCTGTATATGGAGATAATTGAAAATGAATCTTGATGAAGAATGGGATGGGAGAGGGAGTGGGAGATGGGATGCCTGTGGGTGGGAGGGAGGTTATGGGGGGGAAGCCTCTATAATACAAAAGTTGTACTTGGGAAATTTATATTTATTAAATAAAAGTTGAAAAATTAAAACTATCAACAATTATACATGTACAAGAAACAAAAAGTGAGGAAAATTTCCTCATTTTTTTGAGACTGGTGTGACTTTTTGTATATGGTACACGTATGTTAGTTTATCATTTAAAAGCAAAATTTGCAAATTTTCTGTAAGTTTGAGGTTGTTTCAAAATAAAGTTTTTTTAAAGGTTAAAAAATTAATATAAGCATATAAAAAGGTCTGAGATTCAACTAAAGTAGTGCTAAGAGGGAACTTCATAGTACTGGATGTTTACATTATAAAATATTTTGAAAAGATAATCTCTTTCTTTAAAACTTTATTTGAAAAGCAGTATAACAGATCGATGAAGAGAGAGAGATAGATCTTTCCTCTGTTGGTTCACTCTGCAAATACCAGCAACTTCCAGGGCTGGGCCAGCCTAAGTCCAAGAGGCAGGAACCCAATCTGGGTCTCCCACATGGTTGACAGGGACTCAAGTATTTGGACCATCATCCATTGCCTCCTAGGCACATTAGAAAGAAGCTGAATTGGAAATGGAGGCAAAACTTGATCCAGGAACTCCAGTATCAGATACAAGTGTCCCAATCAGCAGCTTGGCATGCTGAGCCACAATGCCTAACCCTAAAATCTAATTTCTTATTTCAATGAATTAGATACAGAAGGAGAAGTTGAATCCAAAATAAACAAAAAGAAGGAAATATTAAAGGTAAAATCAGGTAGAAGTAGGACTGAAAACAGGAATAGGGAAAACCAGCAAAGAGCTGGTTCTTTGAGAAAAATTAATAAAAATGATTGATTAATCTGTAATAAAATGAAGATAAAAAAGAATTAAAAATTGTCAATACAGTGCAAGAAGTAGCGATATCACTATAGGTTCTGTTAGTAGAAAGGTAATAAAAACATGCTACAAAGAACTTAACTCTCTTGGGGCCAGCTCTGTGATACAGTGGGTTAAGCCACAATCTGCAGTGTTGACTTACCATATATATGCCAGTTTGATTCCTGACTGCTCCATTTCTGGTCCAGCTCTCTGCTAATGCAGCCAGGAAAGCAATGGAAGAAGGTCCAAGATCTTGTGCCCCTATAGCCATGTGGGAGACCCAGAGAAAGTTCCTTACTCTTGGTTTCGTCCTGGCCCAGCCCCAGCCATTTTGGCCATTTGGGTAGTTACCTCTCTCCCATTCTCACTCTCTCTCTCTCTCTATGTAACTCTGTCTTTCAAATCATTAAATAAATATTTTTTAAAATGAACTTAACTCTCATAAAATTGATAACTTAGAAGAATTAGACCATTTCCTCAAAAAACAAAAGCTACCAATAGTAAACCAACATAACGTTGATAATCCATGCACCAAGAAAAAAAATCAGATTTGTAATTTAAACCACTGAAAACAGTTTTCAGGCACAGACAGAATTCTGTGAAAATTGTAAAGAATTAAAACCCACTTTATGAAATGTCTTCCGTAAAATAGAAGACAGGGAAATACTTGCCAACTCAGCTGCAGAGGTTAATATTATCCTGATATGCAAACTGGACAGAGGACAAGATAGAAAACTACAGAATGTTATCTTTGAAGAAGTTAAACATAAATATTATCAACAATATACCAGCAAATAAAATGCAGCCATGTCTTAATATGCTATTTAGTCCCCCAAACAGTCATAAGGATTGGTATTATAACAATCCCATTTAATAGTTGCATAGTGAGGCATGGAGGTGTAAGTAACTTTCTAATACTCCTTGTAAATTAAATTTAAATTTTAACTGACATATACCTATTAAACATATTTTTGTTTTGATATATTTTTCCACTGTGTGATGTGCAAATAAGAGTAAACATATTTATTTCCTCCAACATTTGGTGAAAACATCCAAAATCCTTGCTTCTAACTTTCCTGTTTTTTTTTTTTTTTTTAGAAAAATTGTGCATCATTGTTACGTATAGTCATCCCACTCTGCATTAGTACTCCAAGACTTACTTTTCTATATTTTTGTAACTTCCTCCTAGCTCTAACCTTGGAACTGGCAGAACCTAGATTTCAATACAGGTTATCTAACTCCAAAGTCTGTCTTGTTAGCAATTACAGTCATAATAAAAACACTTTTTATGTTCCTTTCTGTGGCTGGGATTACTAGTTATAAAAGAGCTATCTGGGGCCAGTTCTGTGGTGCAGCGGGTTAAAGCCCTGGCCTTAAGAGTCGGCATCCCATATGGGCGCCGGTTCTAGTCCCAGCTGCTTCTCTTCCAATCTAGCTCTCTGCTATGGAATGGGAAAGCAGTAAAAGAAGGCCCAAGTCCTTGGGCCCCTGCACCCACATGGGAGAACCGGAAGAAGCTCCTGGCTCCTGGCTTTGGATTGGTGCAACTCTGGCCGTTGCAGCCATCTGGGGAGTGAACCAGCAAATGGAAGACCCCTCTCTCTGTCTCTACCTCTCTGTAACTTTGTCTTGCAAATAAATAAATATATCTTTTTTTTTTTTTTTTTTTTAAGGAGCTATCTGTTCCCTGCTTCTTCCTTTGATATGAAAGCCGAGTGTTGGTGTATCAACTTCCCATAAAAACCTTTGCCCCATGGCGTGGTCTTGTTACTAAATGATAGCACGTGGTATTTAAGCAAAATTGTTTTGTGGGATGTTGGGGAAAGCTTCTTGAAGTTCTTTCGCTTATTCTTCATTGTCATTACTCCTTTCTACATGGTGGTGTGATGGCTGGGTCCCCAGTCATCCTTTTAGTCAGTAGATTTGAGAACAGTTGTTGCATACTGATGACGGCAGAATGAAAGACTGGAGCCTGCCTCTAGGGTGAAAGTGTGGAGATGCCAAAAATATAATTGGATAGCTTACTTTCAACCTTCTTTTATGAAAGAAAGAAATAACTACCTAGTTTAAGTCATGGTTATTTTGGGTTTTTGGATATACACAGTCCAACTTAATCCTAATGTTGATCTTTCCATATTATTCTAATTAACTCTTTAACAGAACATTTTAAAAATCACAATCTTACTTACATTCAGTTCTGTGGATATTAGAAATTTAGACATAATCTTTTTTGCAGTTTATCTATATCCAATTTGACATTTTTACTTGCTTTGCAAGGAATGATGTATTTTTGAGATTGTTATTTCACAAATCTATTATCTTTCCACTCTTATTTTTTAAAGATTGACATTAATAGATGTTTTTAATTAAATTCTGTGGAATTGATGCTTGTCAGGCTCTAGACAGAAATACTTCCTTTAGGCTTCTCACAAAATATTGGCTTTGCTCATACAGTGGCTTTACTTGCAGCCTGCCTCTGCAGACAGATTTATGACTGCCAGCACTCAGCAAGCTCAGAGAGCAGAGGCTGAACTTGTTGAGAGAACTTCATATAAGCCCATCTCTGACTTGCAAGAGATGTCAGAAGATATTAGTATTTTCCATGATGCTTTTGCCACCTCATTATTTTTCTCTCAGTACAGTGTTATTGACTTTTTTGGCATTTCTTTGTTACTTAATTTTTACCCAGTGAAAGGAGGCAGCTTATATGTTTCTATATATTGATTTCCTAGAAATATTTTCATAAGACTACATACATAAGGAAATCGGCAATGGACACTTGTCATCCCAATGTATTGAATTTGGGCAAGGTTTTGTTAGCCTAATATTACTGATAAGTCCTCTCTGGAGTTATCAATGAGTGACCTGGTATTCCAATGTTAGAGTTAACTCCTCTCTCAAAGAGTGTGAAGGGATGATTTTAGATAATTTTATGGCATACACAAATGGATATGTATTTGGGAATTAAATACACAAACTGAGACTCTTATAGAATATGTCCTAGTTGAAAGAACAGACCACCTTTCCCAAATTGCACAAACCATGTAAATACTCAGTTGTACAACTTATGTGGTTGTTTCATGAGGATGGACCTTTCTATACTGTGTACTTTCTCAGTAACTAATCAGGTCAAAATTAGAGGGCTTATCATTGTGATGAGAAGGACTTACTAGTGGGGCCCAACAAGGGGCTTTTCCAGGAAAGCAGGCCTAGATGGAAACAGGACCGGGGGCATCAATAAAACTTTCTGTGAGTGGCCAGATTATTCTGATGAGGTTGGAATACACCTTGTATTTTCACCCAGTGAGGAAGCATAGGCATTGAAATCACTATGTCATCCAATCTATGCCCAGGAGTGATAGTGGCCAGGTTTTGGGATTGTGTTTACAGAAGCAGGATAGAAAGCCTGTCATGGTAGAACATCACTACATCACTGAACTAAATCATTGCTTTCTGTGGAACACATGCAAGGTATTTCAAACAGTTCATGGAAAAATAGACTCAAACAAGAAAAATTTATGAAAGATAAACTTTATTTCTCAACATAAGCTCTATAAGTTCAAGATTTGTTTTATCAACTTTTTTAGTAGAACTTTTTCTTTTTTCACTTAATAATTGTACATATTTATGAAATTTCAATTAATGTATACAATATGTACTCATAAGGGAAAGTGAAGATTATTCATATATTTGAGTTTCTTGAACTTGTTTTGTCATTTTCTTCATAAATTTTGTACTGTTATTTTAAAACTTATTTTAGAATTTATTTTTATAATGTTTGGAATTTATGTTTGTTATTAATTCAATTAATTTATAAGCTTCAGATGCTTACTCAACTTTTAAAGTAACAAACATGTTTTTCTCACTGCATTAAGATGCCATTATTAACATATACTTAATAGTCGTTAACATTTGCTTCTATATATGCATATTAATTGCCATTATCATAGCATGTGCCGATATTTCACTATTTTAGTTATTAAAACCTTAAAATAAATTTCACATCTGGTAAAAATAAAAAATAAGTTCTGGTAAATCAAATCAAGATAATGAACATTTCCCCTGTTTGACGTTACTTTATGATTAGAGCCTTGGAGATTCTTCCTCGTATTTGTTCACAAGACACATGGTAGGTTATTGTGAACCATAGACAACTAACTCTGCTGTGTGACATGGGGAACATATTCATTCAGTCTAACTTTCACTAGGTACATGTTATGCAAACACCCTGCATCCTCCCTTCACATCCCACCTTCTAGTAATCACTATTCTGTGTTTAGATTGAGAGTCTTTTGTTGTTTTATAATACTTTTTGTTTTTAGCTTCCACATATGAAGGGGAACATGCAGCGTTTGTCTCTATATCTGGCTTGTTTCTCTTAGCATGGTATCCTCTAGGTTCAGCCATTTTGTTGCAAATGACAGGATTTTATTTCTTTTATCACTGAACAATATTCAATTCCATATATAAATCACATTTATTCTATTAATCTGATGATGGACACCTTGATAATGCCATAGCTTATCTGTAGTAAACAGTGGCGCTATAAACATAGTGGAGCAGTATTTCTTTGATACAATGATCACATCTTTGGGATATGTACTTAGTAATGGGACTTCTGAATCATATGGCAGATCTATTTCAACTTTTTAAAGAAATGGCCACACTTGTCCACAGTGGCTATACTAATTTACATTCCCACCAATAGTGTATAAGAGTTCTCCTTTCTCCACATTCTTTTTAGCATTTATTACTTTCTTTTTGGTAACAGCCATTCCGACATCGATGAAATCTTATCTCACTATGGATGTGGTTTGCTTTTCCCTGATGACTAGTGATACTGAGCATTTTTTCACATATTTGTTTGTGTTTTGTATTTCTTCTTTTGAGATATGTCTATTCAATTCAAATCCTTTTTCTTTTTCTTAGTTGGATTGGTATTTTGTAAGGAAAAGTATTTATAGTTTTGCCAATTTCAAATATTGTAACTATATTTAGAGCTATCACTATATAGGCATTGCCATTCTTTATTTTTATGATCCATTAGAATTAAGAGTTGATATTCTTGAGCTGGCACTGTGGCATAGTGGATAAAGCCACCGTCTGCAGTGCCAGCATCCCATATGGGCACCAATTTGAGACCTGGCTGCTCCACTTCCAATCCAACTCTATGCTATGGCCTGGAAAAGCAGTAGAAGATGGCCCTGCACCCACATGGGAGATGCAGAGGAAGTTTATGGTTCCTGGCTTCCAACTGGCTCAGCTCAAGCTGTTGCGGCCATTTGGGGAGGGAACCAACAGATGGAAAACATCTCTGTCTGTCTGTCTGTCTGTCTCTCCGCCTCTGCCTTTCTATAACTTTGCCTTTCAAATAAAATAAATAAATAAATCTTAGAAAAAAAAAAGTTGATATTCTTTTTTTTTTTTTTTTTTTTTTTTTTTTTGTCAGGCAGAGTGGACAGTGAGAGAGAAACAGAGAGAAAGGTCTTCCTGTTCCGTTGGTTCACCCTCCAATGGCCACCACGGCTGGCGCACTGCGGCCCGTGCACTGTGCTGATCGGAAGCCAGGAGCCAGGTGCTTCTCTTGGTCTCCCATGCGGGTGCAGGGCCCAAGCACTTGGGCCATCCTCCACTGCACTCCTGGGCCACAGCAGAGAGCTGGACTGGAAGAGGAGCAACCGGGACAGAATCCGGCGCCCTGACCGGCACTAGAACCCGGTGTGCTGGCACCGCAAGGCGGAGGATTAGCCTATTGAGCTACGGTGGCGCTGGCAAAAAAAGTTGATATTCTAACTAAATTAACTATTGTATTCTAATTGAGTTATTGATAAACTAAGATTAGCAGGGGTCAAAGATAGAAAAGCATCTGTTTTTATGAATAAATTATTGCATCATATCACACACTCATTTGCTTACCGTTAGTCTATTGGTGCTCTCCCAATACAGCAGCAGTTTAGTAGTTACATCAGAAGAAAAATTTTGAATTTTTTCAATATATGTGTACTCAAAAATGAACACTTTATAAGAGTGAATTTGTTTTGATTTAAAACATTTAGAAAGTGTGTGCATTTAGGCCGGCGCTGTGGCTCACTAGGCTAATCCTCTGCCTGTGGCGCCAGCACCCCGGATTCTAATCCCAGCTGGGCCACTGGATTCTGTCCTGGTTGCTCCTCTTCTAGTCCAGCTCTATGCTGTGGCCCGGGAAGGCAGTGGAGGATGGCCCAGGTCTTTGGGCCCTGCACCTGCATGGGCGATGAGGAAGCACCTGGCTCCTGGCTTTGGATCGGCACAGCACGCTGGCCGTAGTGTCACCTTGGAGGGTGAACCAACTGAAGGAAGACCTTTCTCTCTGTCTCTCTCTCACTGTCTAACTGCCTGTCCACACACACAAAAAAAGTCTGTGTATTTCACTATAGGTCATCTATATTTTTATATCTATACAATGGTAATTTTAAAAGCAAATGATTTTATTCAGGAGGCACTGGATAGATTGACTGTTAGCCTTCCATGGAAAGCCACTCACCCCAATCTTTACTGTTCCTGCAGGATCCCTAGTGCTTGCTGCTGGTCTTCTTTTCTCTCTTGGTCTGTGCATTCAGCGATGCTTTGGGCTGGAGGGCAGCAGGGGACCCTCACCACTCATGCCCCCTTTGGCTGGGGTGCCCACATCATTGTCCCTTAGAACAAGGTCTCCTGTGTGGCCCACTGGGGTGAAGTCCCTGCTATGTTACCTCTGAGGGTCAAAGGCAGGCACTCTACTTCCTCTTGGACAAGGCTTCACACTTTCCCAACACTCAGTCTTTGACAACACTGTGGGTGCCTACCAGAGCTTGTAATGAAACATCTTTAGTTCACTCACCCCTCCCGGAGGGGAATAAAAATAAACCTTTGAGATGGAGTGACAACTAGGTTCATTAAAATGTGCTGCAGAAAATTTTGTATATCAATAGTTAAAACATTTAAGAATATGGAGTCTAGAAAAAATCGAATATTTTTTGTGAATTTCTTTTCCAAATTTCGAGATGAATTTCAGACTAACTTTTTACTTCTGCTACTTCTCGTTACTATTATTTGCTTATCTCGCAGTCACCTCCCCTTCATATATTGATGATTTTGTCATATGCCTTAATATCTTCCCTTCCATTCTGCTTTCTCTCACTACTTCCTGTGACTTCAAAAACAACTATAGTTAATTCTCTTGTTCACTCCACCTCCTCAAACAGCACTATCCCTACATTTCCATGCAGTGCCACCAACTTCATCACTAACAGTAACTGTGTCTCCACCTGTTTTTCTCTGCTAATTGCCCAGATGTGTTGTCAAATCCTCCTCATCCTGCTTGGATTTCATGGTACTTTGCTTATTTCTTTTCTTCAGACTTTCATAGCTCTCTCACTGCTTTCTCCTATTAAATTCCTAGAATAGAAATCAATCCCAGTGGGTTTCATCTAGCCCACACACTGAACATTGCAATACATTGCTGAAGAGTCTCACTCAGACTCATGATTGCACATTTCAAATGGATAGCAACATGTACCCAGCAGCCTGATCCTACTTTCTTCTTCTTTTTAAAATGACTATTTAGCAATTCTAACTCCTGATACCTTTTAAATCGTGCTCCCTTTTACTTGTATCTTTTATCTTGCTCCACCTATAACTGAGAAAAATGAACATTAGCTTGCACAATTTCCCTTTCCTTTTCACCATCTAATCAACATCCTGTCTGCCATGTATTTCCACCTTGAACTTCTCTAGCCAAGCTATGACTCACCTCTGTGTCATCAACCCCAGTGCTCCCTCTTTTGTCGATAGCTCACCAACCTGATTTTCAATGTTTTGCGTACTTGACCATGCCTTCCATCAGGAACCTTTTCTTCAATGAGTTTCTATGGAAACATAGTGCTTAATTTTTCCTTCTATAAAATATTTCATCTGCTATTTTATTTTTTCTTCTTTTATTCCCTGTTTCATCTTCTTTAACTTTTCATCTTCAAAATGTTATAGCATTTGCTCACAGACCTTTTAATTGTGTTAACTATGGTCCCTATTATCTCAACTCTTTCATGGTTTTAAATACACCCATTGTCATTGATTCTTAAATAAACTCCGTAACCCTGACTTTTCTTTGCAAACCCAGGCGTATATCTCACTGTCTTTGACACCAGCATTTGGATGTTTAATAAGCATTTCAAACTTAACATGCTCAAAATAGAACTTCAACAGCCATGTGTCTCAAATTCTAAATTTTGGAGAAATACATCAATAGTAATTGATTTCCTTTCCAACCTCAAAGCTCCAATTCAATTCATCAGCAAGTCTTTTTATTCCAAGACAAAAATACATCTTGCACCTGACCATTTCTCACTAACACCACATTTATTGCCTTAATGGAGTCACCATCAACTGTCACTTGATTGATTGCATCCTTATCTCACTACTTTTCATTCTAGTCCCAAAGTCAATTTTTCACACAGCAATCGGTAGAGAGATTTTTTAATGTGATCATGACACACCCTTATGTATAACGTTTCCATGGCTTTTAATCCCAAACATTTATCCTTGCTTGAAAGTGTCTGAATAAAACTGCTCTGTAGGTTTATCTTCAACCTTCTTATCTCTAATTCACTATGTTCTGGCCTGGATGTCTGTCTTCCAGACCCTTAAGTGCATTACGCTCAGCCCTAACTCACTAGCTGGTCTTTCTATCCAGATACATCTCTTCTCTAACTTTCATAGGTCTTGCTCTTAGTATCTTTGAAAAGGGATTGCTTTCCTTACTATTCTATAAGCTTATTTAATTCTCTGTCCAAACCATAACTGGACAGTAACCTGATGAGAATGTGAGTAATGAGTCTTGTGTACATGGGTTTCATATCAGTGTGCAAGGTGCTGCCTGCCTCTATGTGCTGCAAGGTTAATCAGGTGACAAACTCTTGAGAAGTGGACATGATCTGCTGAGACATCCTGGAGACATCTTTAGAAATTGTGCTCCTACCAGTTGTGAAAAAGAAGAAAAACATGTCAGAACAAAACTCAGCAGTAAATACATTTAAGCTCGATAAATAGACGAACTATGTTATTTAGAAAGTTTCACATTTAATGCAGAAACATTCATTGGCCCTGTAGACCTTGTAAATCACAGAGCTTGGTTTATGACTATAGGGTTTGTATTCTCAGATAGTGTCTTGGCAAGAACTGAGACCTTTGTCCTAATCAAACATCTCTATGTTTGGTATAAAAATGTTTGAGAAAGTCTTAATTTGTGTGGGATACTATAATTGTTAGTGGATAAGAATTTAATATCAATTCTAGAATAACTGGAATGTGACATTAACATTATTAAAAATGAACTTCATTGTTTGATTAAATTTGCATTATTTTTCAGACACTGTGTATGTTTAGTATTGTGGTATTTATTATATTTAAAAGAATTTAGTAGGTTAAAGATCTAAACCTTATTTTTTAGTTTAAAGTTTGCAGACTAATTATCTTCACACTCACGACTAAAAAGGATAAAAGCACTTTCACTAAGATTCTAAACAGTATGAGGGTGACTTCAGAAAGTTCTTATAAAATATGTTTTGAAAAATAATGCATGGAATTTAAATTATTTTACACCAAAATAAATATCTTTTTATTCAGAATTTTTGAAGTTCTCTTGAATTGTAAAATTTTAAAGAATTTAGATCCGATCAGCTTTATGATCTTAACTCAGTTGGCTTACAAGGCATTTAATAATCTGGGGCATTTTATTCCTTAGACATTCAGATATTTTCAAAATTGATATGTTATATTTATATTTATAACAAAATTGTAATTAAGAAATAAATTGTAAAAAATGGATAAATGTACTATAAAAGCAGAGTACTGCTTATAAACTGATTTTGATAACTTAAAATTGTTTTTCTATTTACGCTTCAGGAAATTGAGTAATAATAACGAGTACTCAAACAGTATATTTCACTTTGTGTTTCTATGGGGGTGCAAACTGTTGAAATCTTTACTTAATGTATACTAAACTGATCCTCTGTAAAAAAAAAAAAAAGAAATTATCAATTCCCAACTTGACTCTCACTGGGATTAAACATGACAATAGGTCTGATCTGATTTCATCATCATTTAAAAAATCATCTATTATTTTTCACTTTATGTTTCTGTGTGGGAGCAAACTGTTGAAATCTTTACTTAATGTATGCTAAACTGATCTTCTGTATATTAAGAGAATCGAAAATGAATCTTGATGTGAATGGAAGGGGAGAGGGAGTGGGAAAGGGGAAGGTTGCGGGTGGGAGGGACATTATGGGGGGAAGCCGTTGTAATCCATAAGCCGTACTTTGGAAATTTATATTCATTAAATAAAAGTTAAAAAAATAAAAAAAAAACATTTTAAATAAAAAAAAATCCTTCACTGTGAACAGAACCTTCCTGAGTAAAAACTACAAATGTCCAAGTTCTCACCTAATATTTTCATGTAGTTTGTTCTTGATAAATAAATCCCTGTGGTGTAGCTGTACCAAGTGTTGCACTTTCAGTTTTAAGACAGAATGTAGGGGTGGGTGTCTGGTACAGAAATTTAGTCACTGCTTGGGACATCTGGATCCCAGGTTGAAATGCCTAAGTAGAGTTCTCTCACCTCTGGTTCTGATTTCAGCTTCCTGCTTATGTGTCCCTTGGGAGGCACAGGAGATGGTTCAAGTACTTGGGTGCCTGCCACCCATCTGGGAGACCTGGATTGAGTTCTGGGATCCTGACTTTGGCCTAGACCATCCCTAGATGTTGTGGGCATCTGGAGAGTGAACAAGCAAATGAAATATTTCCATCTGTCTCTCTGCCTTTCAAAAAAGAGTTAAAATAAATAAATAAAAAAATTTTAAAAAGATAGAATGCAGATGCTCATATTTTCTTTATCAATATCCTGCACCCTTGACATCTGTGGCTCTTACTTCCTGTGTTTCTCTTACCTGAAAGGCTTTGTTTATCTTTGTCTCCCTCTTTCTTCTGGCTGCTTTCCACTGAAAATGACTCCTTTGACCCTCCAAGATGGAAGTTTTTCCCATGTATTCCTTTATCATCCTACGCAAACCTCATTATAACTCTTTCATAACTATTTGTTTAGCTGTTCTTAGCTCCAAAGTGCATTCTTGATAAGGGTCCTATTTTTCCACAATTGTGAAATCAATCTCCGGCCCATCATTTGAGCATGTAGTAGATACTAAGGAAATACTGTTATGAAATGAAGAAGTGAATATGAATAAACCCATACAACTGAAGTATAAACCAATTATTTACTGCAGAGACTGCTCTTTCCAAATTAATCTTTCCACTTTCACATCAATGCTTATATTTAAAGTCTTTAGAATAAATAAATGGTGAAAATAGTCCCTAATCATTGTAAATGAAAAGTCAAATATTAAAATATTGTCATATACTTTTAAATTAAGTCAGTCAAGATATTTCTCTTGAATATTTCAAGATGGCTGAATAGGGAAAAGTCAAGCTGATTTTGACCAGATGAAGAAAGCAGAAGAAAAATAGGTGAAGTGCAGTCCCAATGGAGTTTTGGAGAGATGTTTGCAGTGGAAATTCTGCAGAGAGGAGACAGATGCCATGGAGCAGTATGGAAAGAGTGGACACCAGCAGCTGAGCAGGGACACCATAAACAACTCCTGCAGCCAGGGGCTGGAGGAGGTGCCAGCTTTGAATGAGGTGGGAGCAGGCTGTAGCAGCCCATGCCACAGGTGATATTGCATGAGGAAAAATCCTGTGGAGAATATTGACTTTGACTGTCCTGGAGCCCAAGCAGGAGGCAGGGTGCACACTAAATCCAGTGAAGGAAAAACACATTTCTTTCTTCCCATCCACCAAAAAGGGCACCCAGCAATCAAAGGGGAGAAGATGCCATCTTGTTAGCAGTAGAGTTTGCAGCAGCTCTTGGTGACCAGGGAATTTTACCAGAGGGAAAATGTACATTTCCAACTGACATTGAGTCTGGCTGGGAGGGTTGACAGGTTGCTTTAACCCACTTAGGATTGTGGGGTGTTCCCATCCTCTCAACATATCAAAAACTCCAGAGCTCTAACTGCCAAGGTGGAGCACCCATGGACAGCAGGCTCTGTGAAAATCTCTGATCTCTCCATGGATGGGGCAGGCTCACAGAGCTGAGAGAGGATCTTATGCACTCTGTGATTGTGGAAGCTTCGAATGCTCTGACTGAATTCTGTGATTACACAAAAGGGCATAGGATGTACCTGAGTCTCTGGGCAACCACTGTGTCTGGCATCAATGTCTCAGAGCTCCCTGATTGTCTGGGGTGGGTCATTGCAGAGGATTCTGTCATTACACAGAAGACTGCAAAGATCCTTTATGTAGGTCATTCACCTCCATTGGGTGAGTCTTGCACCCACTGTGGGCTAATCCTAACATTGATCACCATGTAAGACAGGAGGTAAGGCTGCATTATGCCAATAGGCATGAACCTACCCTACTACCTGTTAACAACAGAGGAGATCTACCAACAATGGTGTCACCTTGGATTCACACTCCACATTTGAGCACTGAGCAGAGCTCCCTGGCCCACCCCAGAACATGCCTTTGGTATTCACTGAAAGAGCAGACATTCCATTAAGCCAGAGACACATAATTCCTAGATAAAACCCATCAGTAGAGAAAACCAACAGGTGTTTCCACAAATGCCTAAATATAAATGTGGAAATACAAGAAACAAGAAGGAAGACAACATGACTCCCTCAGAGGAACACAGCACTTCAGTATTAGAATGTGAAGACTGGGGACCTGTGCTGTGGCATGAAGGGTTAAGCCATCAGCTGTCATGCCAACATCCCATGTAAGTGCTGATTCAAATCCTGGCTGTTCCTTTTCCAATTCAGCTCCCTGTTAATGTGCCTAGAAAACAGCAGATGGCCCAAGTGCTTGGAGCCCTGTACCCACATCAGAGACCCAGAAGATGATTCTGGCTCTTGGATTAGGATCAGCCCAGCTCCTGATGTTGTGGTCATTTGGGAAGCAAACCAGCCAATCAAAATTTCCTCCATCTCTCCCTCACTCTCTGTGATTCTGCTTTTCGAATAAGTAAATAAATCTTTTTAAAAAGAATAGAAGATGAAGAGATTGATGAAAGGCCTGAAAAGAAATTCAAAAAAATGATAATAGGATTGATCATAAGCAATGAAAAGCAATTTACAAGTTAAAGAAATTCATAGATGACATGGAATAAAAATTCTCCCATGAGATTCTGAAATATTAGATTCTAAAATATTAGAAATGAAGAATTCAATATGTCAAATAAAAAATATAGTGGACAGCATTAACAACAGACCTGGTATGGCAGGAGAAATAATATCTGAGCTAGATGACAAATCTTTGAAAATATCTGTCAAACAAAAAAAGAAGAAATTAGAAAAATTAAAAACAGTGTTGGAGATTTATGGAATACTATCAAACAACCCAACTGGCCTTATGATTTCCTGAAGGTTCGAAATGAGAGAATGTATTGGGAATCCTCATCAGTGAAATAATTACAGAAAACTCCTCTAACTGGGAGGAAGAAAGGGACTTCTAAGAACATAAGGCATATAGAAATCCCAATAGGCACAATCAGAAAAGATCTTCACAAAGAAACATTGCAATCAAATTTTCAACAGTAAAACATAAAGAAAATATATTCTAAAACATGCATGAGAGAAACAACAGAGTACCTTCAGAGAAACTTCAATTAGACTTACAGATGATTTCGTATAAGAAACTCACAGCCTAGTTAGAATGGAGAGATATAGTCCAAGTATTAAAAGAAAACAGTCAGCCCAGAATACTGCATCCTGTAATGTTCTCATCCATGAATGAAGGTGGAATACTTTATATAACAAACAGAAATTGAAATAATTTTTTACTACTTGTCCAGACTTACAAATGATGCTTAAGGATGTGCAACACCCATAAACACAGAAAGGTAGTCATCGTTATGAAAGAATGTAAAGGCAGAAAGTTTCTTAGTAAAAGTACAAAAAAAAAAAAAGCAAACAAAGGAAATAATTATGGGGAAATTGTAGAAACACATTGTTAGTCATCAATAACAACCTTGAATATAAATAGCCTAAAGTCTCCAAAAAAAGATGCAGACTAGCTGAATGATTAAAAAAAAAACAAGACCCATCAATTTACTGCCTACAAGCAACACATTCACCAACCAAGATTCATGCAGACTGAAAGTGAAAGGATGGGAAAAGATACTGCATGCTAACAAAAAGTAAAAAAAAGTGCAAGTGTAGCCATCTTAATATCAGACAAAAGAGACTTTAACATACAAATTGTTAAATCAGACAAAGCAAGACAATATGTAATGATTAATATATCAATTCAACAGGAAAATGTCAAATTGTAATCCCATATACAACCAATGCCAGGGTGTTTGGCTATTTACAACAAATGTTAAAAGATCTAAAAGGAAACATAGCCTCCAATATAATAATAATGGGGGCTTCAACAAGATACTTTTATCAATGGACAGATCAACTAGACAGAAAATTAGCAAAGAAACAACAGATTTCATCTCCACTATGGGCCAAATGAACCTAACTGATAACTGCTGAAGATTTCACCAGACAGTTGAAAAATATACATTCTTTTGGTCAGTGCATAGAATTTCCTGTAGGATAGATCATATGATAGGTCATATGCTAGGCTATAAAGCAAGTTTCAGCAAGTTAAAAAAAATTAATAAAATACCATGCATCTTTCCTGACCACAATGGAATGAAGCTGGAGATTCACAACTTAGGAATCTCTAGAAAATATTCAAAAACATAGAGACTGAACAGTATGCTCCTGAATGACAGTGAGTCCTAGAAGAAATCAAAAAGGAAATAAAAATATCCTGGAAATGAAAGAATATGACAATATAATTATCAAAATTATGGGATACAGCAAAAGCAGTGTTAAGAGGGTTGTTTATAGCAATTAATGCAACATCAAGAAATTAGAAAGACATTAAATAAATGAACTATCAGTACATTTCAAGGACCTAGAAAAACAACAACAAACCAAACCCAAAATTAGTAGGATGAAAGAAATTATTAAAATTAGAGAAGAAATAAAATAGATGCCAAAAAATAACAATACAGAAGATCAATGAAATGAACAGCTTTATTTTTTAAATCAACAAAATAATATAACACTGTCGCCACTAATGAAAAAATGAGGGAGAAGATGCAAATAAAAAAATAAGAAATCAAAAAGGAAATATAACAATGGATAGCACAGAAATAAAAACAATCAGGAGGAATTGCCACAAACAACTATTTGACAATACACTGGAAAATCTAGAAGAAATGGATAGATCTTGGATACATATAATTTACCAAAATTGAGCAATGAAGACAGAAAACAAAACAAACCGATCAATCACCAAAATGGAGATAAATTCAGCAATAAAGGCCTTCTCAACAAAGAAAAGTCCAGGAAGGTTTCACTGCTGAATTCTACCATACATTTAAAGAAGAATTAATTCCAATTCTTCTCAAGATTTTCAAAACAATTGGCAGGAGGGGAGGGAATCTTCCTAAACTCCTTCTTTGAGGCCGGCATTACATTAAAACCTAAATCAAGGCCGGCGCTGCTGCTCACTAGGTTAATCCTCCGCCTTGTGGCGCTGGCACACTGGGTTCTAGTCCCGGCTGGGGCTCCAGATTCTGTCCCAGTTGCCCCTCTTCCAGGCCAGCTCTCTGCTGTGGCCAGGGAGTGCAGTGGAGGATGGCCCCAGTGCTTGGGTCCTGCACCCCATGGGATACCAGGAGAAGTACCTGGCTCCTGCCATCAGATCAGCGCGGTGCACTGGCTGCAGTGCGCCAGCAGCGTTGGCCATTAGAGGGTGAACCAACGGCAAAGGAAGACCTTTCTCTCTGTCTCTCTCTCTCTCACTGTCCACTCTGCCTGTCAAAAAAAAAAAAAAAAACCTAAATCAGAAAAGACCCAACTGAAAAATAGAAGTATAGTCCAATATTTCTGTTGAATATAAATGCAAAAATCCTCAATAAACTACTAGCTAATCAACCCAATAGCACATCAGAAAAAGCACTCACTCAAAACAAATAGGATTTATGCCTCGTATCTAGGGATGGTTCAATATTCACAATCAATAAATATGATATATCACATTAACAAACTGAAAATAAAACCCATATGATCTTCTCAACAGATGCAGAGAAAGCATTTGATGAAAAACAGCTTCCTTTCATGATGAACACCTTAAACAAATAGAAGGAACATTCCTCAAGACAATCTATGACAAACCCACAAACCCACAAACCCACAGGCATAATCTTATTGAATGGGGCAAAGTTGGAAGTATTCCCACTAAGATCCAGTAACAGACAAGGATGCCAATTATCACCATTAATAGTAAATATTGTCCTGGAAGTTTTTCCCAGAGGCATAGACAAGAAAAAGAAATTAAAGGTATACAAATTGGAAAATGTTAACACATCCCTATTTGAAGATGACATGATTCTATACATAAAAAAAAGAACTCACTAAGATACTATTGGAACTCATAAAAGAGTTTGGTAAAGTGGCGGGATATAAAATTAGCACACAAAAATCTGAAGCCTTTGTATACAGAAATAATGCCATGTCTGAGAAAGAACTTCTAAATTCAATCCCATTAACAGTAGCTAAAGTAAAAATTAAATACCTTGGAATACATTTAACAGAGGAGATGAAAGATCTCTGTGATGTAAATAACAAAATTTTAAGAAAATAATAAAGAATACACAAAAAATGGAAAAATCTTCCATGCTTTTGGACTAGAAAAATTAGTATCAGCAAAATGTCCATAGTGCCAAAAGCAATTCACAGATTCAATGTGATCCCAATAAAAATATCAATGACATTCTTTTCAGATCTAGAAAAAATGATGCTAAACTATAATGGAAACACAAGAGACCCCAAATAGCTATAGAAATTTACAATTAAAACAAAGCTGGAGGTATCACAATACTAGATTTCAAGACATACTACAGGGCAATTATAATCAAAACAGTCTGGTACTGGAACAAAAATAAACTGCAGACTAATGGACGCCCCAGATGTCAATCCAGACATCTACAACCAATTAATCTTTTATAATGTAGGTAAATCAATCACTGAAGAAAGGCCAGTGTGGGATTACATCAAGCTGAGAAGCTTCTGCACTGCAAAAAAGCACTCAGCAAAGTGATGAGGCAACTTACAGAATGGGAGAAAATATTTACAAACTATGAAACTGATAAAGGATTGATATTCAGAATCTATAAAGGCCTCAAGAAGCCCAATAATAATAAAACAAATAATAAAACAAGCAACCCATTTCAGAAATGGGCTTGAACAGTCATTTTTCAAAAGAGGAAATTCAAATGGCCAATGGACACATGCAAGAATGCTCAGGACCACTAGCCATCAAGGAAATGCAAAAATGCAAATCAAAACCACGACGAGATTGAACTTCACCCCAGTTAAAATGGCTTTCATTCAGAAATCAACAAGCAATAAATTCTGCCCAGAATGTGGAAAAAAATGTACCCTAAGCATAACCATTGTGGAAGACAATATTAAAAGTCATCAGAAAACTGAAACTAGATCTACCAGATGATGCAACAATCCTATCTGCTAGGAACTTATGCAAAAGAAATGAAATCAGCATTTGAAAAAATGATCTGTGTCCCCTTTTATTGCAGCTCAGTTCACCATAGCTAAGATAGGCAATCAACCCAGACATCCATCAATTGATGACTGGATAAAGCAAATATCATATGTATACACTATGGAATACTACTCAGTTGTAAAAAAGAATGAGATCTTGTCTTTCACAATAACATGGATGCAACTGGAAATCATTATACTTAGTGAAATAAGCCAGTCCCCAAAAGATAAATACCATATGTTCTGTGGTAACTAACAAAATACAAAATAATGTAATATATATACAAAATTGAAATTTAAGAATTGATTATTGTTTACAATCTTTATCTCTACTGTTGCAGAATGGTGTTATTTTCTTCTTGCTATTTGTTGAATCCTTTACTTAATGTAGTGTTAATATTATGAACATAAAATAAAAAAGTATGTCATTATAAAAATTAAAGGAAAGGATAAGAAAGGAAGTAGGAGGGAGTGTGGGAGTGTGGGTACGAAATCATATGCTGATTTCATTTCTTTTGATGATGTATCACTATGATCTTAAATCTGTATATATAAAATACATGAAAGTTTTTCACCATATATAGATACAAAAATAAAAATTGAAATAATTACATAAAGTTTTCTCATGTGGAGTTCAAATTGATTTTCAGTTTGAAGGAAGCCAATCAACCCAAATATGTCATTGAGAAACACAACAGAAAGACAATGTAAATAAATTTGTAGCCAAGGAATATATGTCACTAAAACACACATAAAAAAATTCAGGCCTGTTGCCCACTGCCAAGCACTCTCACCTGCCCACTAACATTCCCAGGATCTTCATAATCAGACAGTATTTCATATAGGACAAATTGTTCCCTCTTGTTGCTGAGACTCCACAGGCAGAGCAATTGAATGCAAAACACAAGGAATTGAAATCTATGTTCCCACTAGGTGGGAAACATTCTCAGAGCTTTAGTAAACCCAGAGATCCCCTATAGACCAGAACAGAGAAGCGTGCTCTCCTGGCACATGTGCGTGGACAATTATTACATCAAAAATATGCTTGGTATTTATATATTGAATACATAAAATTTATAGACTGAATGAATAGATGAATGTGGAATTCGGTTCCAAATTTTATGAATAAGATTATCCATGAAATCCTAGAATCCTTCAAAAACATTTTGGAAAATGTTGGATAAATCTAACCTCCCCGTTGCTTCCCCTCTATTTCTATTCCACTGCCAATAAAGGTTATGTATTCTAGTAGGGACTGAATCAGTTTTAAGACTTGAATCTAAATAATAATTATTGTGAAGTATCAAGATTTAGTTTGTAAAAGGTATAAGAATCATGCACATGTTTCATGAACAGCTGCCTGCTGTGGTCTGAATAAAGCATTTTAAAAGAGGCATTAAAGAGGAATAATGAAGGAAGAAGACTTTGATTTCCCATTAGAACTTCACATGGAACAGAGGCTATACTGATAAATAAGGTAAAAGACTTGGCAAATACATTTTTGTATTTATTTTTAACATGTTTATTTGTGGATGTCTGCATTTTTTGCTATTTTTGCCTTCAAACATATTTGTGCATAACCAGCAAACATTTGCAGTTTCTGATACTATTTGCACAAGAGAATTCAAAGAAATTCTTCAAGATAACAACATGTCTCAGGCAAAATTATCACAAGATCAAATACAGCCTTGAATTATCAAAGTTATTAAAAGGGTATGCAAAATTAAGATGAACTTTATCCTATTAAATAAAATAATGAATTAATTAAAACTTTCAAATAAATGAGTTTGGAAGAAAATTAAAATTTTGAAGTTATATCTTCTGGGATTAGTTCACTTGAGTAGGTCAAAAGATGTACTTATTTTGAATTCACAGATCCTTTTAATATCATTTTGCAGCAATAAAGGAAAGCAAAAATTAACAGTAATGTTCACGTTGTGTGTGACATGATACTGCTCTCACATCTTGAAGCAATTCATTCTCCATGAATTAAATGGATTAAAATCCATTGGTACTCAGGTTTTTCATTAACATTACTAGTGTTCTCTGATTGAATCAGATCAGTATATTCCCATAAGTATCCTTAATCGATATCAGAGATTCACTGAGGTTAATACATTATTTATACAATTTCCAGCTAGTTTTTGAACAAAATTATGAGAATCTGTAATTAAAAACACTCTGTAAAGTTCTTTTCATCTCTGAATGGAAGGTGTCATTGCTGAATTTTATATTGAAGGGAAAATCTGTTATTTAAATATAAAAAATAATATTCCACAGTAGCTTGGAAGATATAATTCAAATTTTAAAATAATTGTCATTCAATTTTACTCAAGAATATCAATTTAAATATTAGCTATCTTACATATATATATATATATAAACCAATAAGAGAAAAAGAAACTCAAACCATTTTCTCTGTGATGACAAAGATTATTATACTTTTTTTAACTTTATTAAAATACTGAGTTTATTTCACATGTATATTTGTCTCCCCACCATTTCCACGTCTGACCACTGCTACTACTGTGTCCTATCATAACATTCCATACCTACTTAAAACCAAGCAAAGGGTGGAGTTCCTTCTTTAAAAAATAAACAGGCGTTTTGGACAACACACTCTTGGCAATGGAACCTGGACAACATTTATCAAACACGGTAGGGAAAGTTCTCACTCTGCATTATAAAAAGAACAGCCAGATATCAACTGTTACAGAAATGAAATAAGACAGAAAATTTTAACAAACTGTTTAAACTATTTTCTTAAAGAGACTTCCTCCACTGCCAAAGATCTTGAATAGCCTCCTGGTCAGTCATCCGGAAGCAATTCTTCACATAATTGATGAATTTGGCTTCCACCTTGGGAAGAGAACCACCTTTTTCTATACTTGCTTGCATTTTTGCCTTAATGTCTTCTACGGAAGTAGGTCCTTTTGGTGTTTTAGGAGTTTTTTCCTGTTTGTTGAAGGATTCTCGACCTTTTGATCTTGGTGTTGAGGGTTTTGAGTCTTTCCCATCCTGGTTTGATTCCTGTGCATTTTTGGCTGGGGTATCTCGTATAGATTTCTTCCCTGGAGCTTTTCCTTCAGTTTCCTCATCATCAAAATCATCATCATCATCATCATCTTCTTCCTCCTCATCATCGTGGTCATCTTCATCATCTTGAGCAGCAGCAAGCTTTACTTTTTTCTGTGGCACCTTGCTGCCACCTCCAGGGGCAGATCGTTTTCCAGATATACTTAATAGCTTCACATCCTCTTCCTCTTCATCTTCTGACTCTGCATCTTCCTCCACAGCTACTAAGTGCCGTCCGCTAATATGCACAGGCCCTGAACCACACTTCAACCTTAAGACCACAGGTGGTGTTATTTCAAAGCCACCAAGGGAAACCGTTGGCTGTACAGACATTTTCAATGTTGCCAGTGTGAATTTAATCAGGCTGCCTTTGTAATTCATTGCCTCTGCTTCAACAATGTGCAGTTCATCCTTGGCACCAGCGCCTAAACTGACTGTTCTTAAAGATAACTGGTGCTCATTTTCATCATTGTCCACTTTAAAGTGATAATCTTTGTCAGCTTTTAGTTCACAACCGAAAAGATAGTTCTGGGGCCTCAGGGGGCTCATGTCTATGTCCATCGAATCTTCCATGAGGCGAAGGGACGAACTTGGGTGGGAAAGAAAACAGACAAAGATTAGATGCCCACTGCTGCAAAGAACAGCTGCACAGGACGGAATCACGCCAGGCATTATTATACTTTGTATCCTATTTTCCTGTATCAATTATCTTCTCAGTTCTGTCTTAGAATTCTCAATTTTCTCTTACTGTAAATCAATCTCTTTGACTTTTTAAAAATTAGTTATTTACTTGAAAGGCAAAGGAGGATAAGAGAAAATACCAAATTCAGAAATTCACAAAACATTCCAGGATATCCATGTGGGTGGCAAGGATTTGAGCCCAATTATTTGAGCCATCACCACTTCTTCCAAGAGTCTGCACTGACGGGGGGTTGGAGTCAGAAGCAAGAGCCAATAATTGAAACCAGTCACTACTGGCGGAGGGCAAGATGGCAGAATAGGATGGGACCACACTGATAGTTCAGGAAAAGACAGTTTAATAAAAGTGGAGATACTGCAGGTTCAAGGAAGAGTTAGGGAAGAAACAGCAGAGGAAACTCTTCCAGAACTACTGGTTCACAGTGGACCTACGTGGAGGGCAAAGGCACCCATGGCTCGGGACCCCAGTTGTGGAATCTACGCACTAGCGCTGGAAGGGGAGATGAGGCGAAACCTCAGTAGCACGAGACACCGGCAGGAAAGCGGAAGGAGGAGCCTAGAGGGAACGAGGCTTGAAGCCCTGCTGGGGAAAGTTCACCAGGCTAACTAGAGGAGAGAAAAAAAATAAATAAAAGGGACTGGCACGGACATGAGTCTCTCTCTACACTCACCTTACAAAGGCGAGTAAGATAAAGAGCAGGTGCCATTTTGGACACACGTAAAAGCAGCACCAGCCATCAGACAAGCAGAAAAACCTGACTCTGGTGGGGAGAAATAACAGGAGGTAAGGACCTAGTGAATGTGTGGAGCTAATGCACTGAGACTGTGAAAAACTGAAGGTGCGGGAGAGAACTCCTGGAGACGTGAGTACTCTCCAGAGAGTACACAAACTCGGTAACCTTGGCAACCCGGTGGGAGACTGCAGAGATACCCACAGGGGCCAGATTCCAGACACTGACTACCTTCAATTCCGCTCAGCTGTGCGGAATTACTTTCCTTCTGAATTAAAAAGAAATAGAGAGAGAGAGAGTGAGAGAGAATGCGCGCAAGAGAGATTTACCACTCTTAACCTGGGTGCGTCACCTTTGGCGCACTCCCTTAACCCTGAAGAACAGAACAGAGCTCTCTGGCCACACCCACCACAAGCCTCTAAGGAGCCATCAAAAGCAGATAGTCCACTTAATCTAGAATCATAGTATAATGAGAAAAAACACTACAGCGAAGAAACCAAAGAATATCTCTACAATGCCAAGCAACAAACGCAGAAACTGAAGAAACAAGAACAAGGAAGACATTATAATGCCCCAAATGAACAAGACACCCAAATTCAAGATTATGAAGAAGATGAGATAGAAAAAATGCAAGAAACAGATCTCAAAAAAACTGATAAGAACATTAAGAAGTTCTCAAAAACAAATCCTTGAACTGCAGAAATCCTTACTGGACAGGATAGAAAATCTCTCTCATGAAAATGAAATCATAAGGAGGAATCAAAATGAAATGAAGAAGCTAGTAGAACATGAAATTGTGATAGTGAAGAGAAATCAAAATGAACTGAAGATTTCAATAGATCAAATGACAAACTCATTAGAGAGCCTTAAAAGCAGAGTCAGTGAAACAGAGGAGAGAATTTCAGACTTAGAAGACAGAGCACAGGAAAGTATAGAGTCAAACCAAAGAAAAGAAGAGGAAATTAGAAATCTACTATTTAATCTATTATTAAATTAATTATTAATCTACTATTTAATCTACTATTAAAAACCCAACATTCGGGTTCTAGGAGTTCCTGAAGGCATGGAGAGGGAGAAAGGATTAGAAGGCCTTGTTAGTGAGATACTAGCAGAGAACTTCCCAAGTTTGGAGAAGGACAGAAACATCCTAGTACAGGAAGCTCATAGAACCCCTAGTAAACATGACCAAAAGAGATCTTCACCATGACACATTGTAATCAAACTCACCACAGTGAAACATAAAGAAAAGATTCTAAAATGTGCAAGAGAGAAACGTCAGATTACTCTCATAGGATCTCCAATTAGACTCACAGCAGACTTCTCATCAGAAACCCTACAGGCTAGGAGGGAATGGCGAGACATAGCACAGGTACTAAGAGAAAAAAAACTGCCAGCCCAGAATATTATATCCTGCTAAGCTCTCATTTGTGAATGAAGGTGAAATAAAGACCTTTCATAGCAAACAGAAATTGAAAGAATTTGTTGCTACTTGTCCAGCCCTGCTAAAGATGCTCAAAGATGTGTTACAGACAGAAACACAGAAACACGGCCATCAATATGAAAGATGGTAAAGGAAGAAAACCTCACAGTAAAAGATCACAGGAAGTTAAAAGCATATATTAGAAAATATCTTTGGGGAATTGGCAGGGCAAAATTACTACTTATCAATATTCACATTGAACGTTTATGGTCTCAGCTCTCCAGTTAAAAGACACAGACTGGCTGAATGGATTAAGGAACAATACCCATCTATTTGCTGCTTACAAGAAACACATCCACCCGGATCAAGTGGGATTTATCTCTGATATGCAGGTATGGTTCTATGTTCCCAAATCAATCAATGTGATACACTACATTAACAAACTATAGAAGAAAAACCGTATGGTTATCTCAATAGATGCAAAGAAAGCATTTGATAAAATACAACACCCTTTCATGATGAAAACTCTAAGCAAATTGGGTATAGAAGGAACATTCCTCAATACAATCAAAGCAATTTATGAAAAACCCACGGCATCCTATTGAATGTGTTAAAAATTGGAAGCATTTACACTGAGATCTGGTACCAGACAGCGATGACCACTCTCACCACTGCTATTCAATATAGTTCTGGAAGTTTTAGCCAGAGCCATCAGGCAAAAAAAAAAAAAAAAAAAAAAAAAAAAAAAAAAAAAAAAAAAAAAAAAAAAAGAAATTGAAGGGATACAAATTGGGAAGTCAGAAGTCAATCTATCCCTCATTGCAGATGATATGATTCACAACTTGGGGGATCCAAAGAACTCTACTAAGAGACAATTGCAACTCATAGAAGAGTTTGGCAAAGTAGCAGGATATAAAATAAATGCACAAAAATCAACAGCCTTTGTATACACAGGCAATGCCATGCCTGAGGAAGAACTTCTAAGATCAATCCCATTCACAATAGCTACAAAAACAATAAAATACCTTGGAATAAACTTAACCAAGGACATAAAAGATCTCTATGATTAGAATTACAAAATCCTAAAGAAAGTAATAGAAGAGGATACCAAAAAATGAAAAAATCTTCGATGGTCATGGATTGGAAGAATCAATATCATCAAAATGTACATTCTCCCAAAAGCAATTTATAGATTCAATGTGGTACCAGTCAAAATACCAGAGACATTCTTCCCCAATCTAGAAAAAAATGATGCTGAAATTCATATGGAGACACAGGAGACCTCTAATAGTTAAAGCAATCTTGTACAACAGAAACAAAGCTGGAGGCATCACAATACCAGATTTCAGGACATACTACAGGGCAATTGTAATCAAAACAGCATGGCACTGGTATATAAACAGAAGGATAGGCCAATGGAACAGAATAGAAACACCAGAAATCAATCCAAACTTCTACAGCCAACTTATATTTGATCAAGGATCCAAAACCAATCCCTGGAGTAAGGACAGTCTATTCAATAAATGGTGCTGGGAAAACTGGATTTCCACATGCAGAAGCATGAAGCAAGACCCCTACCTTTCACCTTACACAAAAACCCACTCAACATGGATCAAAGACCTAAATCTATGACCCGACACCATCAAATTATTAGAGAACATTGGAGAAACCCTGCAAGATATAGGTACAAGCAAAGACTTCTTAGAAAAGACCCCAGAAGCACAGACATTGAAAGCCAAAATCAACTATTGGGATTGCATCAAATTGAGAAGTTTCTGTACTGCAAAAGAAACAGTCAGGAAAGTGAAGAGGAAACCGACAGAATGGGAAAAAATATTTGCAAACTATACAACTGATAATGGGTTAACAAACAGAATCTACAAAGACTTGGTCAAGAAACTCCACAACAGCAAAACAAATAACCCACTCTAGAGATGTGCCAAGGACCTCAGTAGACATTTTTCAAAAGAGGAAATCCAAATGGCCAACTGACACATGAAAAAATGTTCAGGATCACTAGCCATCAGGGAAATGCAAATCAAAATCACAATGAGGTTTCACCTCACCCGTGTTAGAACGTCTCACATACAGAAATCTACCAACAACAAATGCTGGCGAGGACGTGGGTAAAAAGGGACACTAACCCACTGTTGGTGGGAATGCAAACTGGTCAAGCCACTATGGAAGTCAGTCTGGAGATTCCTCAGAAACCTGAATATAACCCTACCATACAACCCAGCCATCCCACTGCTTGGAATTTACCCAAAGGAAATTAAATTGGCAAATAAAAGTGCCGTCTGCACCTTAATGTTTATTTCAGCTCAATTCACAATAGCTAAGACCTGCAATCAACCCAAATGCCCATCAACAGTAGACCGGATAAAGAAATTATGGGACATGTACTCTGTAGAATACTATACGGCAGTAAAAAAAATGAAATCCAGTCATTTGCAACAAAATGGAGGAATCTGGAACACATCATGCTGAGTGAAATAAGCCAGTCCCAAATGGACAAATATCATATGTTCTCCCTGATCAGTGACAACTAACCAAGCACCAAAAAGGAAACCTGTTGAAGTGAAATGGACACTATGAGAAACAATGACTTGGCCGGTGCCCCAGCTCACTAGGCTATTCCTCCGCTTGCTGCACTGGCACCTCTGGTTCTATTCCCAGTCAGGGTGCTGGATTCTGTCCCAGTTGCTCCTCTTCCAGTCCAGCTCTCTGCTGTGGCCTGGGAGTGCAGTGGAGGATGGTTCAGGTCCTTGGGCCCTGCACCCACATGGGAGACCAGGAGGAAGCACCCAGTTCCTGGCTTCGGATCAGCACAGCGTGCTGGCCACTCAATGCGCTGGCTGTAGTGGCCACTTTGGGGGTGAACCAACGGTAAAAGGAAGACCTTTCTCTCTGTCTCTCTCTGTCTCTCACTATCTAACTCTGTCTGTGAAAAAAAAAAAAAAAAGAGAAACAATGACATGATCAGCCCTTGTCCTGACTGTTGATGTACAACGTAATACTTTATCCCTTTTAGTATTTTTTTTTGTTCTGCTTAATACTATAGGTTGAACTCTGTAATTAACACACAATTATTCTTAGTTGTTTAAATTTAACTTAAAAGTGATCTCTGTTAAATATAAGAGTGGGAAAAAGAGAGGGAAGAGATGTGCAATTTGGGACATGCTCAAGCTGACTTGTCCCAAATGGTAGAGTTAGAAATGTGCCAGGGGATTCCAATTCAATCCCATCAAGGTGGCATGTACCAATGCCATCTCACCAGTCCAAGTGATCAATTTCAGTTCACAAATGATCATAATGGTAGATCTAAGAGTCAAAGGGATCACATAAATAAGACTAGTGTCTGCAAATACTAACTGATAGAATTAAAATGGAGAGAACGATCCAACATGGGAAGTGGGATACACAGCAGACTCATAGAATGGCAGATGTCCTAAACAGCACTCTGGCCTCAGAATCAGCCCTTAAGGCATTCGGATCTGGCTGAAGAGCCCATGAGAGTATTTTAGGCATGGAAAGCCAAGACACTCTGGCCAAAAAAAAAAGTGACCTAAATGAAAGGTCTCTGTGAGTGAGATCCCAGTAGAAAGAATGGGCCATCAGAGAAGGAGGTACGCTTTGCTGAAGGGAGGAGAGAACTTTCACTTTGACTATGACCTTGTCTAAATAAGATCGGAGTCCACGAACTCAAAAGGCTTCCATAGCCTTGGAAACTCCTGACAAGAGCCTAGGGAGATTACTGACGCCATAGACAGGAGTGTCAATTGGTAAAGTCAACAACAGGAGTCACTGTGCACTTACTCCTCATGTAGGATCTCTGTCTTTAATGTGTTGTTCAATGTGAATTAATGCTATTACTTGTACTCAAACAGTATTTTGCACTTTGTGTTTCTGTGTGGGTGCAAACTGTTGAAATCTCTACTTAATATATACTAAATTGATCTCCTGAATATAAATAGAATTGAAAATGAATCTTGATGTGAATGGAATGGGAGAGGGAGAGGGAGATGGGAGGTTGCAGGTGGAAGGGAAATTATGGAGGGGAAAAAGCCATTGTAATCCATAAGCTGTACTTTGGAAATTTATACTTATTAAATAAAAGTGAAAAAAAAAAAGAAACCAAGCACTATGATGGAAAGTGCATGTGTCTAACCTCTTTGCTAAATGCCTACTCCTACCCAGTAATTTCAATGTAAGAGGTTGCTTGCCACAGAGTAGCTATCTATATTTTAAATTCACTTACTATTAGTCTTGTTTGAGCTAACTAAATTTTGCAAATATCATGTCGCTGGTAGCTTGTACAGGTATTATAATTTATAGGTATTCTTTGGGCAATTCTGTGTAATTATACTAGATTGGGATTTCATACAGTCATTATCACATCTTCCAGTGTTACATAAAATATACCAACTATGGTTTTTGAAAATTAAATTTGAAAGACTGATCTTTCTTAACTTTTAAATTGTTCATTTTAGCACTTTGAGTTTATAGTGTAGATAATTGTGCAAGAGTCATGTTTCTATTCAGTTTACAATCTCCATGTCAAAGTGATCATGCAGTATTAGATATAAGAATGACAGGGCTCCACAATGTTGCTTATGGTTGTAGTTTTACCTGAGTGTACCAAATAAAAACAATGATGGAAAAGAGAATGAAAAATGGAAGCCAAAATATGTTTATGGCAGCCCTTGGCCATGTTTCTAATTGCTCTCTCATGTCATTTATGTCTACTTACCTTATTGTTCCTGTTGCTTCTAATTTAATATGTTGTAAGCATAGAGAGGTTGTATTTACCTATTATTGAATCTTTCTATATTCAAGGATTTTGCTGAACATGCTAACTAGCCAGGACAGGTTATAATTCTTCTGAAATTGCATGCCCCAAATATAGGTAATATAAATATGTTTAAATTAACTTGATTAATCATGGAAAATAATTTAACTCCCCTGATGATTATATACATATTCAATTTTCTAAAATCATATATATGATTTTATTTTTCAATTGACACATAATCACACGAATGTAGAAATAATGAGATACAATATGATATTTCAATATGTGCATCATTGTGGAATAGTCAAATCAAAGTAATTAACATATCTATCATCTTAAGCATTTATAATTTTTACAGTGAAATATTCAAAATCCTCTTGTCTAGCTGTTTTGGGATATATATTATTGTTAACTAAAGTCACCCACCTGTTCAGTAGAATACCAGAACTTAAACTTACTTCTCCTAACTGATACTGTACCCATTGACTCTCCTCTTTCCATCTTCTCTTTTCTCTTCCTAGATTTCTGGTAACAACCCTGTACTCTCAACTTCTGTGAGAGCAACTTTCATTACATCTCAAAGATAGTAGTGCGATCATGCAGTATCTTTTTATATCTGGCTTATTTCACTTAACATGATGTTCACTAAGCTCGTGCATTTATATGTTTATTTATATGTTTCTGTTTAGTTGCTAGAGTTGCTCTATATGGTGAATCAGAGTGACAGGATCCTTCCTTTTCTGTCCTTCCTTTGGGCTACAGTTGAAAATGTAACAACAGGCTATGGAAGATTTCCTATTCTTTGTGACTTACATGCTCTGGACATCTATTCCTTTATGCATAAAATGGGGAAAATGGATTAGTTCATCTTCCAGTACTAATCATTTAAAGTTATACAGTCATAGGAAGTGGATTGTTGATGAAAATTAAGAAAAGGAAAATTAAGGAAGATACTTTAGATACATTTATATAATCTGGAAAAAAGTGCAAAGCCTTCTAACTTTTGCATTTTATGCAAGAACAGAAACAGCACTGGAATAGACATCATAGGTAAAGCAAACTAAAGCTCTACCAAATTATAGTATAAATTAAACTCTCCTACAGTATTTAAATAATGTCAGCAAAATTGAATAAAGTAAAGTAAAATTTTTATTTTATTTATGACAATAATAAAAATGATCATAAAGGTTAGGAAATATAACCAAACAATAATAAAATACTTCATATGAGAACAATTACAAATGAAGAAAATTATTTAGATTGAGAAGTCATTTAATAACATTTATAAATAAAGTCTAATATAAAGTTCAGAAAACCAGAAATATAAACAATATAAATGTTCTTTTTACTGCATTATAAAATATAATATAGCACACTGTAAGTCAATGTCATATGTAAATAAAGCAGTGTCATTAAAATAGGAAAACAAAGACGAGTATATTCACTAGTAAAAGTTGTACGGGGAACAAATAAATGAGAAATATTAGTGCTGAAAAGGAAAACCCATGGATGATATTGGCAAAGGTGATGTGGTTACAAATCTTTAGAGAAACAACAAAAGCATTGAGAGAATTTGAAGTCTAACAATTTTCCTTAGTTGTCCAGTGACAATGCTCAATAAGTTTTTAGTGAAATGACCAGGTACAGGTTAACTTTGGGAACACTAAGTTTTTGAATGATAGTAATTATATATTACTCAATATATATTACTATTATATTATACTATAGTAATATATAATGAGATAAAGAGTTATATTCATAGAGTGGTGACTTATTTAATCAATTCAATTTTATTGGGTGGAACTTGAACTTTCTTAGCGGTAAGGGGAATGTGTTTGTTTTTTTCCAAATCAATGGGAACCACTCTTCATGAAAGAAAAAACATGCCAAGAGATGGTATGACTAACAATTGAATGATAAAAACCCTAGCATTCATTGAGCAATCCCAGGAAAATCTTAAAAGTAATTATTCTTAACATGGCTTAGACACTTTCAGACAAAGATAACTACATCAAATAACACAGTTTTTTTTTTTTTAATGAATTCATATACATTTATATGGTTGGGTACGTTCATATCCTATGAATTGCTAACTTTCTTTTTTTTTTAACTTTTCTTTAGTAGATATAAATTTCCAAAGTATAGTTTATGGATTACAATGGTTTCCCCCCCCATAACTTCCCTCCCACTAGCACCCCTCCCATCTCCCGCTCCCTCTCCCATTCCATTCACATCAAGATTCATTTTCAACTATCCTCACATACAGAAGATCGATTTAGTATACACTAAGCAAAGATTTCATCAGTTTGCACCCACACAGAACACAAAGTGCAAAATACTGTTTCAGCACTAGTCACAGCATCAATTCACATTGGACAACACACCAAGGACAGAGATCCCACATGAGGAGCAAGTACACAGTGACTCCTGCTGTTGACCCAACAATCTGACACTCCTGTTTATGGTGTCAGCAATCTCCCCAGGCTCTAGTCATGAGTTGCCAAGGCTATGGAAGCCCCCTGAGCATGCTGACTTCAAACCCATTCAGACAAGGCCACAGTCAAAGTGGAAGTTCTCCCCTCCCTTCAGAAAAAGGCACCTCCCTCCCCGATGGCCCCGTTCCTTCTACGGGAATCACCCGCGGAGATCTCCCATTTAGGTCCTCTTTCTTCTTCTTCTTCTTCTTCCTTTTTTTTTTTTTTTTGCCAGAGTGTCTTGCTTTCCAAGGAAATAATCAAGATTAAAAGATAATGACATTCATCATTGTATTTTATAGAGAAAGCTAACATTTTAGCAACAATGGTGTGTCTAAAACACTGGGTACTGAGTGTGGTAGTCTTGGACTAAAACAGCCCTGTATGTAAGAGTTTTTCTGCTACACGCTATCCTGTGTGATGTTAGATGATTCCTTCCATGTCTCTGAGGCTGTTCTTCCAGTTGTAAGAAAGATGACTGTAATAACATTTGATTATGAAAGGACCTTATGCTTATAAAGAAACTCATGAGATAGCATGAAGTGAAAAAAAGATAAGAATGTTATACTGTGTATTACTGATTTTAACTACATTATGAATGGACATATATATAATAAGACTTAATTCTACATGTTAAACTACTGTTAATTTTAATGATTAAAAACAAAACAGGTACAATTTGGCTATCATAGTTTATCAAAAAAGAAGATAGAAAAAATTAATTTCAAAGACCATAAATATGGGGTTAAGGTAAATATTCATTTTTTCATTTATTTTTCAAATGTTGTAAGTGATATATTATGGATTAATTTAATCATCAAAAAGACCGTTTTGGGGCTGCTGCTGTGCTGTCACAGGTGAAGCCACTGTGGTACTGACATCCCATATGGGCAGCAGCTAGAGTTCTGCCTTCTCCACTTCTGATCCAGTTCCCTGCTAGTTTGCCTGAGAGGATGGCAGAGGATGGCCCAAATGCTTAGGCCCCTGCGCCCATGTGAGGGCCCTGGAGTAAGCTCCCGGTTCCTGGATTCAGGTTGGTCCAGCTCTGGCCATTGTAGTTGTTTGGAGAGTGGGCCAACATATTGACGATCTCTCTGTCTCTGCTTCTCTCTCTCTTTCTCCCTCTCTCTCTCTCTATATATATATATAGATAGATAGATGTCTATATAGATAGATATAAATATATAGATATATATAAAACTTTACCTTTCAAATACACAAGTAAACCTTAAAAAAGAATTTTTTCTATTTTAATTCTCCTATTGTATATACATTTTACAAATTAATAAGGATGTCTAAATACAATGTATAAATAGACATAGACACACATTGAAAAAGCATCATATGTATACATATATATACACATACATAGGTGTGTGAGAGAGAACAATTAAACTTGAATATTGAAAATATTGATTTTTTGGTAAAGATTTATCTATTATTGGAAAGGCAGAGTTGCACCGAAAGAGAAGGAGAAGCAGAGAGAGAAAGAGAGAGAGAGAGAGAGAGAGAGAGGTCTTCCACCTGCTGGATCACTCCCCATTTGACCACAATGGCTGGAGCTGCACCGATCTGAAGCCAGAAGCCAGGAGCCTCCTCCAGGCCTCCCATGTGGGTGCAGGGGCCCAAGGACTTGGGCCATCCTCCACTGCCTTCCCTGGCCATAGCAGAGAGCTGGATCAGAAGTGGAGCAACCGGGACTCAAACTGGCACCCATATAGGATGCCAGCACTGCAGGTGATGGTTTTATGTGCTCACCACTGTTGTAAGCCCCCAAAATATTGACTCTTAAAAGTTCTTTTCTTTTTATATCACTTATTGGCTATGAGGTGATATGGTACAACTAGGAAGTGAGTTTAGGACAGCTGAATTTTGCTAGCTCTGTGATCCAATCCTTATCTCTTTAAGTGCAAGCTTGGTTATGTCTACTTTCCCAGTATGCACCTGTGACTTGAAGGAGGAGATGCCATGATGACCACATGGAATTTATTTATTGATTTTTGTAAATATTTTGTTTATCTATTTTTAAAATCAGAGTTATAGAGAAGAGAGACACAGAGAGAAACCATCCATCCACTGGTTCACTCCCTGCATGGCCAAACCAACCTAGCACAGTGCTAGGTCATCCTGGTCTTCCACGAGGGTACAGGGGCCCAAGCTTTTTGGTCATCTTCCAATGCTTTCTCAGGCCTTTAGCAGGGAGATGGATCAGAAATGGAACATCCAGGACATGAACCGGCACCCACATGGGATGCTGGCATTACCGGCTGTCTTTACCTGCTAGGCCACAATGCCAGCCCCTGACAACATGGGATTTAAATTTTATTTGAAAGTGTCCTCAAAACCCCAGAGGACTTAAACAAGGGCTATGACCCCCACCTTGTTTATTTATTCAATTAAGGCACCATTGTCCCATCTCACAAATGAGGCTGAGAATGTGAGAGAGAGACTACACTCGGAAGGCCTACTTGGGCTTTCTCTCTCTGTTGGACAGCTCTGTGGCCCAGTCATGACGGGTACCTGTGTGGGGTAGCCCACAATCAGGTGTGAATGCATGTTTACTCTCTCACTTTTAAACAAATCCTGTCCTTACCACTTTACCTCTTTGGTGTTAACAGTGTGTGTTCCCTTTCCTTCTTTCTCCTGACCTTTTAGTCTGACTTCCAGTATTGTGGATTGATATTTATGAAGTAACAGATTTATAAAGAACAGTAAGACGAAAGACAGGATCTCCTCCTTTAGCTTGCATGTAAATATTAGAATCTTTATAAAAATATCTATTTCCCCAAGGACATGCCTTGCTTATTACTGATATTTGGTAGGTTTCATTCATTGGAGTGTTTCTTATTTTCTACATGTTTCAAACACTTGGGAGATAGAGGGTGTGATAAACATTCTGAAGGTAGGAAAAATATATAAATCCTTGTGCACATTACTATGCTTCTATTCAGAATTCTTATCTCTGTGGAGGCAAGATCCTGGACTGAAAATTAAGATATACATGTACATGCCAGGGGTAAAGTCATTGCCTGGCTTCACCAACCCCATCACAAATTGACAACCTCTGCCTTACAAACATGGAAATCAGTCTTTGAGAAAAAATCAGAGGATGAGAAGTAACCTGCAACACTGGTTTAAACAATTTAGACAACCGCCCCACAGCACTGGGCGTGTTTCTTCACACTGCCTAATCTCATGACCATGCTTTCTGGTGAACTCAAGTTCCTGACACCTGTTCATGAGAAACTCAGCCAGTGCTTTTCTACTTAAAATCAAAATTCCCACCTTTCTCTCCATCTCTCTCTCTCTCTGTGTGTGTGTGTCTGTAACTCTACTTGTCAAATAAAATAAAAAAAATCAGATTTCCCATATAATACTCTAATCTCTTGGGTCATCAGTCCAGGGTCTGAATACTCTTAGTGCATTAAAAACAAATGAGTTGTTTTTTGATCAGGAGAATGATATTTATAAGGGAAAGATATAAAATTACCAGAAAAATGTTTAATGGGGAAGTAGAATTAAGAAGAAATGTGGAAAAGTTACAGATCAGGTTAATGATTCCTGAGCTAGGGCAGTGGAGAGAAGAAAAGCTCAAAGCAAAATTGTATCTTGTGATGCATGTAAGGCAGCATTCACTAAATTCAAGCTATGATGTTTTGCAGAAAGCTTACAAATGAGGCCAGACAGTGGTAGGAATGAACATTAATGCTCTCCTTCTGAAAGGATATTCACCGAAAAGAGATTAGAATTAGCTCTCTGACAAAAAAGATACATTCAATGGACATCAAAAGGAATGTCATTATACTCAGACATCATTTTTTAAAATATTGGGCTTAAAGAGACTTAATAGATTTTTCAGCAATTTACAACTTGGCAGCTTCAGTTTTTAAAAATGAAAATGCCTTCATAACCCACTTGATGATTATTTCAAGCATATTTTGCATAATTATAAAGAAGCAAACATAAAATATAAAAGAAATTAAACTGTAATTTTGATACAGTTAAAAGATATTTGTTCATCTAGAACAGATTAAAAAGGGTAAAATTCACTTTTATGTTATCTATGTACCTGTCTGCTTTCTGTTTGCTTTTATTTGCCTAGGAATATTCAACTTAATGAAATCATCAAAGTAATTTAACATTACTAATGTGAAAATATTGTGAGACCAAAATCCAGACATATAAGAGGTGATTCAGTGAGTTGTTTTCAGTGATTTGGACCATTCATTTCTTCAAGAAACATGAAGTGGGTAATCCACAGTCTTGGCTAGGTAGTGAGAATTGAGTGGTGAGAAGACTGACACAGTTTTTACGTTGTTGTTCATATCCCAGATAATAATTCAGGTCCAAATCTGAAAATTCACACAGTGTAAGAGAAATACAATGAAAACATGCAGCTGAAGCTGGGAACTAGAAACCATGCCAGCTACATTGACATTGTGTGCCAGTGAGGGAGCTGATCAAAACTGTTGGGGTATAAAAAGATTCAAAACACCAGGCAGACAAAAGATGACACTAGCAAAAAAATGAAGTAATTAAAAAAATTAAAAAACAGTGATATAAAAGCAAACACCATACAACTTACTTAAGATTATTGAGATCCAACGCCTTACCTCTGTCACACTGGTAGTAAGAAAGAAGACACTTCATTGTAGAACTGTGTTTCCTCTTCGTAGGCATAGTTCTAACATGGTGAGAATGATGCTAATATCAAAAATATTGGAGGAGTGGAAATGAGAGAGATAAAGTGTGATTATTAAAGACAAGAGAGATAACGTGTGATTAACAACTTTCACCCACATTTACTAAATGCATTTAAAATACTCAGAAGCCTCAGAAATGCCATGTCAGGACTGACAAAAACCTAAGCCTATTGCTAGAGAGGGCCAGCCACATCAGCAAAGCTGAAGCTTGTAGTAAACCTAGAATATTTGCCAAAAACTGACAGGGATTTTTCGGATTAGGCATTGCAGGTGTCCTAGTTATCATGTCTTTTTCTATACATAGTGGAGTGTGTGGACTGGCCTCCTGCCTTTGCCAAAATTAGACTCTTACCTTTGATCCCATCTCTTCCTGCTTCTTTTGAAAATTTTTTGTCCAAATTTTTTCTTCTTCAGTTGTTCCTTATCTCAGCCTTTCACTTCTCAAGTCAACAAATACCTTCAAACATTTGTCATCTTGTTAAAAAGACACTACTACCCTCTCATCAAGATTTGAAATTGGCCGGCGCCGCGGCTCACTAGGCTAATCCTCCACCTTGTGGCGCCAGCACACTGGGTTCTAGTACCGGTTGGGGCGCCGGATTCTGTCCCAGTTGCCCCTCTTCCAGGCCAGCTCTCTTCTGTGGCCAGGGAGTGCAGTGGAGGATGGCCCAAGTCCTTGGGCCCTGCACCCCATGGGAGACCAGGAGAAGCACCTGGCTCCTGCCATCGGATCAGCGCAGTGCTCTGGCCGCAGGGTGCCTGCCACAGCGGCCATTGGAGGGTGAACCAATGGCAAAGGAAGACCTTTCTGTCTCTCTCTCTCTCACTGTCCACTCTGCCTGTCAAAAAAAAAAAAAAAAGATTTGAAATTATTTGCCCTTGTGGACACTGGAGTATTTCCTTGACTTTAAAACAATGATAAAATGCAGGTGCTGGGGGCGCACTAGGTTAGTCCTCCACCTGCAGCACTGGCATCCCATATGGGCACCTGTTCTAGGCTCGGCTGCTCCTCTTCAAATCCAGCTCTCTTCTATGGCCTGGAAAAGCAGTAGAAGATGGTGCAAGCACTTGAGCCCCTGCACCCACGTGGGAGACCTGGAAGCTCCTGGCTCCTGGCTTCAGATTGACCCAGCTCCTGCTGTTGCAACCATTAGGGGAATGAACCAGCAGATGGAAGACCTTTCTCTCTATCTCTCCCTCTCACTGCCTGTAACTCTCTCTCTCAAATAAACAAATAAAATCTTTTAAAAAATAAATTTTGTCTGCTATTTTACCTCCAGTTTCTACACATTTAATTAATACACTAATGATTTACACCTTTCTTCTTTCCTTAAATTTTCTTTATCTACTTTAGGTGAGATGACCACTTAAGGAATTACCCAAGGTTACAAACTGGGCATTCCTTGTGTTCCTCTAGCCTTTACTCACTCACATACTTGGAGTAACTCCTTCATATATTGACTGCATTTTATCAGCTCTTTATCTTGGGAGGTTTTCTGGAATTTTTTTCACCTTCAGGTTCTCTTCGTTATCATTGGAGATTCTTTCAATTTGCATGTCCACCTTATGATTGGAGAATCTATTTAGTTGCCTAAGTTTAAAAGAAGGAAAACAGAATAATACCATGTACACTTAGAGAAAAAAGTTAGAGTATCAAACTAGAATCTTGAGGAGAGCCTCAGATTGTTTTATGGCCTTTACTTTTTTTTTTAAAAAAGATTTATTTTATTTATTTGAAAGTCAGAGTTACAGAGAGAGGTAGAGACAGAGAGAGAGAGGTCCTCCATCTGCTGGCTCACCCCCCAGATGGCTGCAACGAATGGATCTATGCCTATCCGAAGTCAGGAGCCAGGAGCCTCTTCCAGGTCTCCCAGGTGGGTGCAGGGGCCCAAGGACTGAGGCCATCCTCCACTGCTTTCCCATTCCATAGTAGAGATCTGGTTTGGAAGAGGAGCAGCCCAGACTAGTACCTGCGTATGACCTTTACTTTTGAATTGACTTGCGTTGTTTGATTTGATTCATAAATGTTTTATGGACAAAGCCAGGTATGGGATAAATTCAGATAAATTTATTACCTTTGGCTATGAAATCCAAAGATTATTTAAGACAGGGACAAAGTTAGTTTATGTATACTGGAATGTGTTCCTTCTTTTAGAAAATGACATATTTGCATTTGAATATGATTTAAAGGGATTATTTGATTTATTAAATAATGAGAAATAATGTAGCAGAATCCTTATTTCCACACTAAGATAATTTTATTCTTTGCATTTTTCAAATATATATGTCTGCACTAAAAATGTTTCATTTGATGTGAAGTTTTTGCTTTAATTGTGGAGAGTTAGAGTGATTACTTTTTGTGTTTATATCTGTTATTTTATAATTTTTCTACAAAAATAACAAATTAATTAAAATAATTTTGAGAAGAAATTTGGGAAGCTGACATTGTGGCATAGTGGCCTAAAGGTACAACTTTTGTCACCAGCATCCCATATTAGATGGAACAATTTTTTAAGTATTGGCTGTTCTGTCTCTGATCCAGCTTCCTGCTAATGCAACTTGGGAGCAGCAGATGATGGATGGATCAAGTATTTGGGTCTCTGCTACCACTGAGGGAGACTTGGAGTTCCTGTCTCCTGACTTTGACCTGTCCCAGATCTGGGTGTCATGGGCATTTGAGGACTGTGTCAGCAGATGGAAGATCTCTTTCATTATGTCTCTCACTTCTCTCTCTGTCATCCTGCTTTTCAAATAAATAATTGAATCTTGAAAACTGAAATAAAATTGTTCACAAATCATATATTTCACCCTGTAGGGTCTGTGGATCTGGAACTCTTGGTTAGGGAACAAATGAACAAAAGAAACCCAGTTCTAGCACTAGCTGGGATTCTTGCTAATCTCGTGACTGCCATGATTCACATTCTTGCTGACTTTACCCGTGAATATAAAGGAAAAAATGAAAGAAAACATAACACTAGCCATTGTGTTTTTGTATATTTCAGTGTGTGTATTTTTTGCATTATAAGTAATAAGTCATTTTATGTAGATGATAATGATAGTAGGTAGTCTTATTAACAATCATACCTAGTTGCTAACTCCAGTTTTTTTTGTATTTTTTTCACCTGTATGAACTTTGAGCTGCTCAGTTATAGTCAGTGGCATGACTCTGCCCTGCGGAGTGGAATTCTAATGAAACTGCTCATTCCCGGTTTCTGCTGCATCACCACTATCCAGAAGTCTTTACCAATTCAGCTTCACAGCTTCTCACATTTTTATTCTTCATATTTTTTCCACAGTATTGATTTGCTCTTATATTTTGTATGAATATTACAATGGTTCTAAATGTTAGTTATTAAAATTGGTTTGTAAATATTATTGAGGGTCGAATGTTTTCTTAAAGACAGTATTTTTTTTTTTTGAAGTTTACTTATTTGAAAGGCAGTGTGACAGATTGAATGAGAGAAAGAGATTTTCCATCTACTGACTCACTCCCCAAATGCCTATAATTGGGTAGGTCAGGCTGAAATCATGAGCCAGGAACTCCATCTGGGTCTCCCATAAGGGTAGCAGCAGCCCCAAGTACTTGAGCCATCATCTGTTGCCTCCTAGCATATGCATTAGCAGGATGCTGGATAGGAAGTGGAGGCAGGACTCAATTCCAGGCTCCCTAACATGACATGTGGGTGTCCCAAGCAGCAGTTTAAACTACTGCACATCTCCCACCCAGGTCACTTTCAGTTTTGAAACATTTACCAACAAAACAAACTGAAATCAAAAAGCAAATTTTTGTCTAGTAATTTTTTAAAAACCTATTTATTTATATATTTATTAATTTGAAAGTCAGAGTTACACAGAGAGAGAGAGAAGGAGAGGCAGAGAGGGAGAGAGGTCTTCCATCTGAGGGTTCACTCCCCAATTGGCTGCAAGGGCCGGAGCTGTGCTGATCTGAAGCCAGGAGCAAGGAGCTTCCTCCAGGAATCCCTTGTGGGTGCAGGGACCCAAGAACTTGGGGAGCAGCCGGGTCTCAAACCGGCACCCATATGGGATGCCAGAGCTTCAGGCAAGGGCATTAACCCGCTGTGCCACAGCACCAGTTCCTAAACACCTATTTTTTTTTAAAGTGTCTAATATATTCAGATATGTATGAGTTGAGATAGTTTACCAATATATATTCATGCATGGGAAAATGTAGAAGAAAATATTGGCAGTTTTGTGTGTAATCTAGCATGTATAATCTCACGATTAAAAACTAATTAAATTTCATAATGAAATTTGAAGCTGTAACAAAGCTTTGGAAAGCAATTTTTGACCGTCACACAATAAGATTCAGAATCATGATTTTCCTTAAAATAAAAATAGGCTGATGTATATTATAATTTATAAGATAATAATTTGCAAATGTGTGCTGTGAGGTGCTATCCTTATAAATCTGCTGACAACTCAATGTGTCATATGTAATTACAATCTGAGTCATTTTGTACAAGAATGTGTATAATTACTTGTAATTTTTTAAGTTCAGTAGATGAGATTTGGGAGACATTGGGTGTTTTAATAATACTGGTGCCAAACGATTTTTGGTGCTTGACTGTATCTTCAGTGCAAGGATGGATACTGAGATGTCTCCTCACGGATTCAATGATGCAGTAAGATCATCTGCATCACTGGGGCACTGGGCTGAACATGTCATTCAACTGACTTGCAACCACTTGTTGTCAGTCATATGTGTTTCAGTTTATATCAGCTTCATGTTCCTGAAAACTGGAAGCTCTTAATGATATAAAAAATGGCGACCGACCCCAGCAAGAGAGTGCATTTATGTTTTAGGTAAAATAATTGTGTAAACACATCTGGAGGCAACATTTTAGAGCCAGTCATGGCAACTCTCACTAAACATATCCTTCTTAAGGAGCTCAAAATCCCAAATTGTATAACATTTGAGGAAGCAATCACAGATTGAGCAAAAGGGGCAGTCTACCCAGTTACTTGTGAGATATAAACTAGTAAGAATGGTTAAACAAATTAAAAAACTTAAAAGGAAATACAAATTGTATACACACAAGTTGGGTTGTTAGTCGAATTTTCATTACCATTAAGGAATATCTGAGACAAGCTAACTTTATAAGGAAAGGAGGTTTATTTTGGCCCCAAATTCTTAGAGTACAGGTCTAAGGGTCTCATGGATCAAGGACCTTCTTGATGGCAGCATCACACTGTGTTACAAAGCTTCCCAATGGCAAGAGAAAGGGAGATTTCATGCCTGTCTAAATGTATGTGTCTCTCTCCCCTCCTTTTAAGGCCACCAGGGGGCGCACTTTGTGGCAAAACAGGTTAAGCTACTGCTTGGGACACCTGTATCTCCTATCAGATTGCTGCCTTAAGTGCTGGCTACTCTGCTTCCCATTCAGTGTCCTGCTAATGCATCTTGGGAGGCAGCAGGTAATGGTTCAAGTGTTTGGTCTCCTGCCACTCACATGAGAGACTCTGATCCAATTGCAGGATCCTGGCTGTGGCTTAGCCCAGTTCCAGTCGTTGTAGGCATTAGGGGAGTAAACCAGTGAGTGGAGGATCTACTTCTCTCTATGTCTCTCTCTGTCTCTAACCATTCTGCTTTTTAAGCAGGTAACAATTAATACATATTTTTTTAAAAAATGCAGCAGCATTTAATCATGGGACTACGCCTTTATGACATAATCTAATATGATGCTTTCTCAAGGCCTTACCTCTAAACATTATAATTGGATTACATTTTCATTCTTTTAATACCACTAACATAAACCTCTGGGGCCTGAACTCTAGCATGAGTTCAGGGGGATAAATCATGTTCAAAATTAACATTCTATCCCTTTCCCTTTTCTCACATGCAATAACCTAATTTTATTTTGGTGCTAAATTTTTTGAAATCCATGCATACTTTTGAAATCAATGCATAGTTTTATAATGTGCATTTTCTATGAGCCTTTTGAATAACTCTTGTACAGACAGATATGCAGTCCTTATCACTTGCCATGTTATGCTCTTTAGCACTTTAGCACTGTGCCAGGAAGATCATTGCCTGATGAAGCCTCTGGACCTTGTATCCTCAGAACTGTGAACCAAAATAGCCCTCTTTTCTTTATAAACTTAGTCTGCCTCTGCTATTTTGTTATGATGACACAACGAAAATGAACACAAAAACTGGTGATGATAATTGTTATTATAACAATACCTGAAAATGTGGAGCCTGTTTTGGAATAGGATTACAGGCAGAGGTTGGAAGAGTTTAAAGGAAGGTAGTAGAAATATCCTAGAATTCTCTGAGTGGAACATTAAATAAAGTTCTATTGAGGGTTTAGAAGAAGACCAGAGGAAAAACTAGAAAGACTTGGATAAATGGTCATGTCCTGACCAGTACACTGATAGAATCATGGATGTTCAAGGCATGCTGATGATGTCTCAAATGCAAGTGAGGATTCTATTAGAAATTGGACTAATGGACACTCTTGTTTCTCAGTGGCAAAGAACTTCGCTTCATTGCGCCAATGGCCTGAGACATGGTAGACAGCAGAATTTAAAAGCAGTTGCCTAATTTATCTGGCAAGGAGAGGTGACACAGTATCAAAGCATTTAGGCTGCTGCAAGGGTACTTTTTGCTGCATACAAAGAAATGAGAGACTAAAGGCACAGTTTAACCTAGAAATTATAATTAAAAGAGAAATACACAGTCAAATGAGACAGAAATTGGGTGGCTGAAATTAGAAATTATAATGAAAAGGGAAACAGCAAAAAAGATTTAGACAATTGCCAGCCTGTGCATGTGGTGGTGAATGAGAGCCTCTTCAGAGGAAACCATGGGTGAGACTGAGTGATCTTTTGCTCAGGAGATTGGTACGAGTTGGGAGAATAATCATGACAGCTGGAGAAAGTCTTCAAAGTTATCGCAGAGATTTTGGAAGTTGCCCCTTCTTTAAGAGCCCAGAGTTATAGAAAAGCAGAATGATTTTTGCAGAACAGTCCCAGTGTACCCTCCAAAGTCTCACTCTTCAGAGTTACATCAGGATTCTACTCCCCAAGTTTCAATGCAGCATTCTGTGGCTGCTGCAGCTATGACTCAAGTAAACCTAGGTACAAGCCATAGAGGTGGCAGATGTTAACATCATTCTCATGATGTACAGAATGCAAATTATGAGATCAAGGAAGCTGCCACCAAGATTTCTAATCAAAGACTAAAAAGTTGTGCAGAAATTTGTTGCAGGGTCAAGTCCATGCAGGGAGCCTTTGGTGGGGCAATACCTAGTGAAGTTGTGGAAGTAAAGCTGAAGTAGAGATTCCAGAGAGATAGAGAAAACACTGCTATCAATGTTTGTTGGGGAAGTCTGCAATTAGCATGCTGCACAAGCCTTGGAAAGCTGCAGTAATCATTGTGTTCCCATGAAACCAGCAAAACTGTATGGATTGGCCTACCCAGAAGATCCCAGTAGTGCATTGCACCTACAATTAGCATGCAGTACCAATCTGGTAAAGCTGCAAGTATGAAACTCTGACCTTTGAGATCCAAAGCATGGGGCAAGCCGAGGAAAGCCACAGAAGTGGGGCTGCCCAAGGCCTTTGGGGCCCCAACCCCTGAATTAGTGTACATACAATGCTAGACTTGGGGCTTTAAGGATTTAATGTCTGTTGTGCTATATTCAGTCTTTTTTAGGCCAATTTTTTCCTTTCTACTGACTGTCCCACCTTTTTTGATTAAGAAGGTACAATCTGTGCCTGTCCTGCCATTATTTCTGAGAAGGATGTAACTGATGTTTTATCTTAAGGGGGCTAATAATTGGAGAAGTTTTCCTTGCATCTCAGAAAAGTGTTTGGACTTTCAGTTAATGCTGGATTGAGTTAAGTATTTGGAATTATTGAAGATAGAATGATTATATGCTGTGTGTGAGAAGGAGCTAAGCTAGAATGCTATGTTAGATTGTGATTTGTCGTCCCAAATAAACTAGTACTAACTTATTACGATATATTTGAATGTGATCTCATTTGAAGCACTGAGAAGGATGATGTCTGTTGAAAAAAATAATCCCTATTAGAGTAACACAAAATCTGCTGTAAATTGAAGTACGAACAAACATCAAATTGATGGTGAAGCCCAGGTACAAATATGATAAAAATCATTGAAGTGTATAGAAATTTGTGAGACCAATGCTCTATGTAAATTATTTTACAGATACACAATGCATTTAAGAAGGGCTAAGAATGCTTTTGAGATGAAGGCCACAGTTACAGATCAATCACATGAATTCATAAGAAAATGCTAATTTCTTTGATGCCCTAATTGAAGACAATTGATGAATAACAGCAGAAACAATAGCCAACGTCTTAGCTATCTCAATTGTTTCACCTTGCACAATTCTAACTGAAAAATTAAACTGGAACTAACTTTCTGCTCAGTGGATACATCCAACTGAGCTGCATACAAGAACAGAGACTTCAATGTAAATTGTTAAAAAGTGGTATCAAGATATGAAGCATTTTTCCAAGAATTGTAAACAAATTTTAAACATGGATTTATCAGTATAATCTTTAAATTAAAGCACTGTCAATCTTTAAATGAAAGCATGGAATAATAGCTACTAAGACGTTGCAGACCAATTGAGAATAAGTTCATGGCAATCATGTTCAGAGGATTCCCAAGGCATTTTGCTTACTGCATTTCTGTAGGACAAAAGGAAAATAGCATCTAAGTTTTAAGAAGGTACTTTCAGGAAGTTAGTCAAAGCTTTAGAAGAAAAGTAGTCAGGAAAACATTTCTTCCTGCACCAAGATAACACTTCTATTCTTTCCTGTCATCTAACTAGGACAATTTTGTGAAAATTTCAGTGAGAATTCATGAGGCACCCACCTTCACCTCCTGATTCGTCACTTTCTACATTTTTGTTCCCTAACCATAAAAAATCCTTAAAGGGAACCCATTTTTATTCAATTAATAATGTGAAAAAGAATGCATCGATATGGTTAAATATCCATGGCACAAAGTTCTTTAGGGATAGATGAAAAGTGTGATATAATTTACAAAAATATATTTAATTGATAGAATTTTGAGAAATTAAGATCAGAGTTTTGTTATTTTTTCATTTGTCTAAAATTTTCAAGAATATTTTGAAGTTCCCTCATACATAAATATATATATCATCTATCTCCCCATCTTTAGGGGGAAAATCCACTAGGATTCAGTAATGAGGTCCTAATGCCAGATTCTAACCAGTTTCCAAATGTTTGACCTCTCACATCACAATAGAATTAAGTTTATAGTCTCTTTATACCATGGAAATAACTTTGGGGGATTAAACAGTATAAGTTTGAGGGTGGGATGAAAATCATATTCAAACCATAGCAAATGACCTCAAAGGAGAACCAAATATATTTTCCAGAAATAAAAATATGGAGTCCTAGAATGAACAATAAATAGGTCACATAGATTACCCATAACTAAAGAAAGAACTAATGAGCTGGAAAATGACCTACAGAAGTAACATAGGAGAACAGAAACCAAGAGCGATAGAGATTATGTAAGATCCCGACAAGGACAACAGAAGAAGAATCCCCCTAATAAATGAGGAAGAAAATTTTGAAGAGCATATAGCTGAGAAATTTCTATACTGTACAGTCTTTCAACCACAATAACCATGTATGATGAAACCTAAATGCATACACACACAAACACATGCATATACACTTGAATAGAAATAATGAAAAGTGATATTTTTTTTTGTATTTGTTTTTTTTTTAACTTTTATTTAATGAATATAAGTTTCCAAAGTACGACTAATGGATTACTATGGCTTCCCCCCCATACCGTCCCTCCCACCCACAACCCTCCCCTTTCCCACTCCCTCTCCCCTTCCATTCACATCAAGATTCATTTTCGATTATCTTAATATACAGAAGATCAGCTTAGTATACATTAAGTAAGGATTTCAACAGTTTGCTCCCACACAGAAACATAAAGTGAAAAATAATAGATGATTTTTTTTAATGATGATGAAATCAGATCAGACCTATTGTCATGTTTAATCCCAGTGAGAGTCAAGTTGGGAGTTGATAGTTTCTTTTCTTTTCTTTTTTTTTTTTTACAGAGGATCAGTTTAGTATGCATTAAGTAAAGATTTCAACAGTTTGCACCCCCATAGAAACACAAAGTGAAATATATTGTTTGAGTACTCGTTATAGCATTAAATCTCAATGCACAGCACATTAAGGACAGAGATCCTACATGAGGAGTAAGTGCACAGTGACTCCTGTTGTTGACTTTACCAATTGACACTCCTGTCTATGGCATCAGCAATCCCCCTATGCTCCAGTCATGAGTTTCCAAGGCTATGGAAGCCCCTTGAGTTCTCCGACTCTTATCTTGTTTAGACAAGGTCATAGTCAAAGTGGAGGTTCTCTCCTCCCTTCAGAGAAAGGTACCTCCTTCTTTGAAGACCTGTTCTTTCCACTGAGATCTCACTCACAGAGATCTTTTGCCAGAGTGTCTTGGCTTTCCATGCCTGAAATACTCTCATGGGCTTTTCAGCCAGATCCGAATGCCTTTAGGGCTGATTCTGAGGCCAGAGTGCTATTTAGGACATCTGCCATTCTATGAGTCTGCTGAGTATCTCACTTCCCATGTTGGATCACTCTCCCCTTTATTTATTCTATCGGTTAGTGTTAGCAGGTACTAGACTTGCTTATGTGCTCCCTTTGACTCTTAGTCCTTTCATTATGATCAATTGTGAACTGAAATTGATCACTTGGACTAGTGAGATGGCATTGGTACGTGCCACCTTGATGGGATTAAATTGGAGTCCCCTGGTATGTTTCTAACTCTACCATTTGGGGCAAGTCCGCTTGAGCATGTCCCAAATTATATATCTCTTCCCTCTCTTATTCCTACTCTTATGTTTAACAGGGATCACATTTCAGTTACATTTCAACACTTAAGAATAACTGTGTATTAATTACAGAATTAAACCAGTCATATTAAATAGAACAGACAAATAAGCCAGTCCCAAAGGGACAAATACCATATGTTCTCCCTGATCGGTGACAACTGACTGAACACCAAAAAGGAAACCTGTTGAAGTGGAATGGACACTACGGGAAACGGTGACTAGATCAGCATAGCCCTGACTGTTAATGAACAACTTAATACATTATCCCTCTTAGTAGTTTTTTTTGTCTGAAAAGTGATATTGACAAGATCTTGCAAGTAATCCCTAAGGAAAAAAAAGATCATTCAGCTATATGGAAAAAAAAAAAAAACTAAACTGATAGCTGTGTTACTATTAGAACAACAGAAGACAAAAGGAACCTGATACTGTATTCAAGGAGCTAAGAAAATAATTTTGAGGACAGGATTTTATTTATAGCTAAACTATCATTTCAAAAAAAATTAGAAAATATTCTCAAATCAATTTAAATGAGACAGTTCATATAAGACTTTTGCTGATGAAAATCCTGGAAGCCATACATTGTTTTGAAAATGAAGTTGAATTTACAATAAGGAACTGAAGTGCAAAAAGAAGTACTGAACAAAAACTTTTTTAAAACAAAAAGTTGTTGGGGGCCAGCACTGTGGCGCAGTAGGTTAATTAATCCTCTGCCTGTGGCTCCGGCATCTCTTATGGGTGCCGGTTCTAGCCCTGGCTGCCCCTCTTCCAATCCAGTTCTCTGCTATGACCTGGGAAAGCAGTAAAAGATGGCTTAAGTGCTTGGGCCCTTGAACCAGTATGGGAAACCAAGAAGAAGCTCCTGGATCCTGGCTTCAGATCAGCCCACCTCCGGCCTTTGCAGCCATTTGGGGAGTAAACCAACGGCAATCTCTCCTCTCACTGTCTGGAACTCTACCTCTCAAATAAATAACTAAAATCTTTTAAAAAAAAGTTGTCAAATGCTTAAAAGGCATGATAGGCTTGAAAAATTCTGTAACTGTTCTGGAAAATAGCTTTTTAGTTTCTTAAAGAGCTAAATATGTGAGTATACCTACCCTATGACCCTGTAATTCCACTTCTAGTTATTTGATTTAGAGAAATGAAAATATAAAAAATGCTCACTAATATGTATAACAGTGTCATTCTTAAATACCAGAAAATAGAAAGGACAAAGATGTTTTTCAGTGAATAGAAATACAAATAAGGTGAGACACATTCCTATCATAGGGTGCTATCCAGCACAGCATAGATGAAACCATTGTTTTCAACAATAGCAAGAAGAACCTCAATACATACTTTGCCAAGAGAAAGAATATAGCCTCATAAAATTTCACACTGTATGAATTCAAAATTCATTCTGGAAGAACCACTGAAAGAAGATGTTGGGGTGTGTGTTGTGGCACAGCAGATTAAGCAGCTGCTTGGGACACCTGTATTCCAGACTGGAGTGTTGTTTTGAGTTCTTGTTCCACTTTTTCCAATCCTGATTCTTGCTAATGCATCTTCAAAGGCAGTGAAAGATGGTCCAAATGCTTTCTCCCTCTGTCTGTCCTCTCTCTGTCAATCTGCCTTTCAAATAAGTAAATAAATAAATCTTTAAAAATGAGAACATATTGGTGTTTGTTGGTATATTGGAGTTTCAGGACAGGTGTGACAATGATGGGTAGTACAAAGCAAATCTTTTTACTATTGGTATTATTTTATCCTATTAATGATGGTGGTGACATGAGTCTTTTATGGGTTAAAAATTTCTAGAATTTGGCCTGCGCCACAGCTCAATAGGCGAATCCTCTGCCTTGCGGCGCCGACACACCGGGTTCTAGTCCTGGTCGGGGTGCCGGATTCTGTCCCGGTTGTCCCTCTTCCAGGCCAGCTCTCTGCTGTGGCCAGGGAGTGCAGTGGAGGATGGCCCAAGAGCTTGGGCCCTGCACCCCATGGGAGACCAGGAGAAGCACCTGGCTCCTGCCTTCGGATCAGTGCGGTGCACCAGCTGCAGCACGCTGGCCACGGCGGCCATTGGAGGGTGAACCAATAGCAAAGGAAGACCTTTCTCTCTGTCTCTCTCTCACTGTCCACTCTGCCTGTCAAAAAAAATTTCTAGAATTTTACACATAATAATTATGCTAAATTTAAATTTGAATGTTTATGTATATATATGTATACTTTTTAATGTGAAAACCAACAAGTCCTACGCCTTTAGGAAGAGCAGAAGAATAAATCACTTAGCTTTATCTTTAATAAAAAAATTTGTCTCATAATCAAGTGGAGTTCATTAGTTTAATTTTAGAATTACACCTTTGCAATTCAAGAAGATATACTTATCAATCCAATTAGCAAAACATAGCTTTTATTATGAATGAGATATATCTATTAGGAAATATTTTTCCTTACATCAAGTGACATGATACCATAATCTATTTTAAATAAACATATTTAATCTTAATATGAGTGCAACGTGGTCAATGTAGAGAATTGAAACTCTATATGTCATGTATAACTTCATTCTCCATGAATAAATAATAATCAATTGAAATGAAATAAGAAAATTAACAACAAAATGATTCATTTGGTGTAGTAAAAGACAAAACTAAAATTGTGAAAAATAAACACTTATAAAATGAGAATGGCAAAACATCTTAAAGAGTTCTCAGGAGATAGATGGAGACTGCTTGCATTTAACTTTGTTAAAGAAAGTTGTGTTTTTTTTTTTTTTTTTTTTTTTTTTTGACAGGCAGAGTGGACAGTGAGAGAGAGAGACAGAGAGAGAGAAAGGTCTTCCTTTGCGGTTGGTTCACTCTTCAGTGGCCGCCGCCGCCAGCGTGCTGATCCGAAGGCAGGAGCCAGGTACTTATCCTGGTCTCCCATGGGGTGCAGGGCCCTATGCACTTGGGCCATCCTCCACTGCACTCCCTGGCCACAGCAGAGAGCTGGCCTGGAAGAGGGGCAACCGGGACAGAATCCGGTGCCCCGACCAGGACTAGAACCCCGTGTGCCGGTGTCGCAGGTGGAGGATTAGCCTAGTGAGCCACGGCGCCGGCCCTAAAGGAAGTATTAATGAAGGTAATGTAAAACAAAAATTTCAGTGAATTGATTCAACAAAGGTTTATTTCTCACTAGTGATACATTCTGAAGTGTGTTAGCCATGTAGACTGAGACAGGTAGTCACGTGGCAGCCAGGCTGAGGGGTATAGGAGCATTCATATGTAGCTGTGAAGCATCAAGTCCAGGTAGAGACTCTATTTCCCAGTCTCTCATGTATCTTCATTTGTCACCATGCAGCTAATGTCTGAGCAATGACATGTGTGTTTAACTTATACATTTTATGGTAGTTTTAGTAAGCCTTCTGAAAATATAGAAGATTTATTCTTTTTCAGTCCTTGTTGGGAATGCGGATCAAATAAGTGTCAACCACATGAACCATGAGGTGGAAGTGTTTGCTGAAGAAGGTGAGGCAAACACATGGACAAACACAGGAGTGAAACCAAGGAGCCACTGAGTCAGGTAGGATCAGCTCCAGGAGCCTCTCACATGGAGGAGAAATCAACTCTCATATAGTGTTAACACAGCTCTTTGGGGCCATTGTTCTAGGCACCTAAAGTCTATTGGCCGATTCAATAGCTTGTACTAGACACTGTAGTTTTAATGCTGCTCTACCATCTCTGTCTATACTGCTGAATGGCAATGTGTTTGAAACAATTGCTTTCAAGTTACAAATGAGAATATGGAGGGTCACTTTACTTTTCTTAATTGGTACTACAATAAAACAAGAAGAGTAAATAAAATTATTATGTTTGGCAAGAAGCAATCAGAGCAGTATTTTTAGAAGACATGTTTTTCTATATAGAAAACACAATAATTTTAGATGATTTGTTAGATTTTGTGAGTAAGCCAGAAAAAATGTTAGATTTAAAAACAAATTAGAAAAGTAAGTTGTATCATCATTCCAGCAGCGATAATGTAATCTCATAAAAGATAATATGTATAAAAGTATTTTAAATAAATATTTTAAAAGGGGGGGGGGCAGTGCTGTGGCACAGTGGGTTTATGTCCTTGCCTGAGGCACCAGCATCCCATATGAGCGTGGTTCTAGTCCCAGCTGCTCCATTTCTGACCCAACTCTCTACTATGGTCTGGGAAGGCAGTGGAAGGTGGCCCAAGTCCTTGGGCCCCTGCACCCCCGTGGGAGACCTTGAAGGAGCTCCTGGCTCCTGGCTTCAGATTGGCACAGTTCCAGCCATTGTGGCCCCTGTGAACCATCGGATGGAAGACCTCTTCCTCTCCTCTCTCTATGTAACTCTGACTTTCAAATAAATAAATAAATCTTTTAAAAAATAGTATTTTAAAAATACATGTACTAGGAGGAATTTTTTTAAAATCTACAAGGATTTTATAAGTAAAATATAAAGACTACATATTTTATATGTGATAAGTCATGTTTCTAAATCACTAAATGTCTGTTCCCTTGATCAATGATATATATACAATTCCAATCAAAATCCCAACATGTTTATTTTTTGTAGACTAAATAAGATAATTTAAAAAGTACACATGGAAGCTCTCCAAACTGTTTTAATTTGGGACAATATGTAAGAAGAGGAGTAGATTTTGACAGATATATAATATATTATGAAATTATAATAGTTAAAAGGAGTGATAGTAAAGAAATGATGTGTACCAGTGTTATAGATTGGAGAGGTCAAAACGTACTACTATAGGTTGTATGAAAAAGGTGGCAGTGTGAATCCTTGAGGGAAGGACTGTTTAACAAATTTCACAGTGGCTATTGATGTTTTCCATATGGGAAAAAATTGCAAACTTCCTGAAACCACACAAAAATGATTGGGTTGATAAAACAGTATGAAACAGAGTACTAATACTCATACAATGGATTTCAGTTTAAGGAAATGATTTCCCCTACATTAAAATAGATTCTAAAAAAGACTTTACCAATCAGAAAAATAGGCTTCATAAGCTGGGAAATGATATTTGCAATAAAGATTCCCACAATTATCCAAATATATATAAAGAAAAATGCTGCACTTTAAAAAGTAGAAAAATGGGTAAATCATATGATGATTTTCCCTAAATGGTAATTGTGAGATAATCAAACTTATAAAACTGCCTCAATTTTACTAGAAATTAAGGAAATGCAAAATAATACTATAACAGCAAGCAATATAAAAGTGATTCACTTTAAAAAATTAAAATCTGACAATAACGAGTATAGGAAATAGTTTGGAAAATGGAAATGCCACACTGTGCCAGCAGGAGAGTCATTGTTCCAAACGCTTTGGGAAAAAATCTGCCTTCATCTAAAAAATTGAAGATAGGATTATGTTGCAACACAAAAACTTTTTTTTTAGATATTTCCCTCAAAAGACTTCCTATTTATGAATACAAAGAATACACAAGTGGCTCATGGTTAGGAATAATAATAAGTGAACATTTTATATTCATACATGGGAATGTCATACCAAGATAAAATTAACTAGAGCCTTATGAATAAGTTCAAAGCACAAGGTTTATGAAACAAAACTTGCTGCAGAACAAAGTGATATCAACTGATTTCAGTCTTGATAACTTCACTTCTTCAATTCAAGGTCATGGTCAGGGTTTCATAAAGCCTCTGTGACTTTACTATCTTCCTTCCTTCCTTTCTTCCTTCCTTCCTTCCTTCCTTTCTTCCTTCCTTCCTTCCTTCCTTCCTTCCTTCCTTCCTTCCTTCCTTTCTTCCTTCCTTCCTTCCTTCCTTCCTTCCTTCCTTCCTTCCTTCCTTCCTTCCTTCCTTCCTTCTTTTTGTGTGTAACATTTATTTCTCATTTTTATTTTATATGAACTGTAAATATTTACTGGGCATATGTGTTAACTGGACACATGTAGTCCATGCGTGATGATCACTTCTGTTTAGTCAGCATTTTCATCTCCTTAACATTTAAAAGTTAATATATATATGAATATATAATTTATTTCAAAGAAAGAGACACAGAGGGAGAGAGATGTCTCCCATTTGATGGCTTAATCTCCTATTTGCTGATTCAGTCCCCAGATACGCAAAACATCTGAGGCTAGGTCACCCAAAACCAGGGACCCAGAACTTCACCCAAGCCTTTCCACTGGGTGGCAGGGACCCAGTTACCTCCGCCTTTACCCTTTGCCCTTTCCTGGGTAGGCTGCAGTCATAGTGGAGCTGGAACTCATTTCCAGGCACTCTGACAAGGGGTGCAAAAGCTCTCAGGAGGCAACTTAATGCTATGCCATGCGCTCACCCCTAAAATTTTTGGATTAACACTTAGTGTGAAGATTTGTGCAGAATAGTGTGATATTTAAATAAACACATTCAGTGTGCACTGATTGAATCAGAATTATTAACACTTCCCTCTTCTTGTCATATGTTATGTTTGGTCCTCAAGATTCTCCCTTCCATTAGCTCATAAAACATGAAACAGTTATTGTGAACTATGAACTATACCTACATACCGTAATGTTCATATGCTTGAAGTGTACAATTAAATGGGTGATAGGGTATTTAGAAAGTGGGAACATATCACTATCATCTCAGGCTGGATTATTTTTCTCACTCCAAAAGGAACCTTGTACCTTCACTCATTCCCTCCCAAACATCAGGCCCCACCTCATTCCCAGTTCTTGGGAAACATTAGTCTACTTTCTGTCTGTCTAGACTTGAGTATTTTGGACCCTTCATATAAATGTCATTGCACGATATGTGGTGTTGTTGACTAGTTATTTCATTTAATACAATGTGTTTTAATCATCTCTCCCTCTCTCTCTCTCGCGGTCTCTCTCCCTCTCCCACTTCTTTCCCTCCCTCCTCTCTTCCTTTCTTTGTAATTATGTATTCACAGGAAATGACACAGATATTACAGAGGATATCTATACTTTTCACCCAGTTTCCACACTTAATATATCTTGTATAATTATAGTTCAATATCAAAAGATTAAAACTGGTGTTAGTTCAATGTATACATACAGTTCCTTGTCATCATATCTCACGTATATACTCATGTAATCACCATGCCTGTGTAAATGAAAAAAAAAACTATTTCAACTGCACAAAATCTCCTCATGCTACCCATTAATAGTCACTCCAACCTCTGTGCCCATGTTCAGCATCACTAACTTCTGGTAATGCTCTCCATTTCCACAATTTTTTCATGTTGAGCACATTATGTAAATGAAATCATAGTATATGACATTTCAAGATAAGCTTTTTTCACTCAGCCTAATACACCTGAGAACTATCCAACTTGGGTTAATATTATGTGTTTTTATGTGTTAATTTTACATTGTTGAAATGTTATTCTATAGGCAAAAAATGAGCTTATTTACTGCATATATTGGCCTACTGTGGAATATTTTGTTATGTCTAGGTTTGGGCTATTTCAAATAGTTTCTGCAAGCTATTATGTAAATCTTGCTGTATGCACACAAATTTTTATTTCTTTGGGATAAATACTGAACATTATTGCTAGAAAATACACTAAGTGCCTGCTATTTATATTTTACTTTCAGGAAACTATGAAGTTATTTTATAGAGAGGCTGTATGGTTCTACATACCCACTAGTAATGTATTCAAAGTGCAAGTTTATACAAGTCTTACCCAGCCAGCATTTGTTATTGACCAGAGAGATAGATAACAAATATACATCCTGCCGTTTTAATATGCATACAATGGTCTCATAATGGCCTTAATATACATTTCTTAATGGCTAGTGACATTGGTTATCTTTCCATGTACTTATTTAGGTTAGAATACTCTTCAGTGAAATAAATGTTGATGAATTTTGTCCAGTTTTGGGTTAGACTTTTACTGCTGAATTCTGAGAGTTCTTTATGTGATCTATGCAGTAAATTTGTATCAGACAAGTGCTTTGCAGATAGCATGTCTCAGTTTATACCAATCTTTGCTTACCAGTTTTTCCCAGGGTAAAATATATGTGTTGTACTTTTGTTGTCATGGCTGATAGCTCTCTACCAATAATAAACTGATCATGTATCTGGGAGTTGATGTCTGGACTCCTAATTCTAACTTAGTTATCCACTACTATACGGTCTTGATTCCAGCAGCTTTGATTTTCTATTTCAAAATTGTTTTAACTATTCTGATTCTCTCATCTATTCATATGAATTTCAATTGACCAATTTCTTGACCAAGTCCAACTGAGATTTTGAAATACTTGCATTGCTATAAAATCTAGAGGAGTACTGCTCCTCAAACAATATATTGATCTATGAATATGGGATGTCTTTCCTAAAGATAAAGCAAACTTTCTTAACTTCATTATTATTCATTGCTAGTATATAGTATGCAATTGATTACCTTATAGTAATCTCATGTCCTGTACTTTTTCTGAATGCTACTTTTTTCTGAATATTACCATTTTATTGGCTTTTTTTAAAACATGAATAGATGTTGGATTTTATTGGATGCTTTTGTGAGTGAATTCAGATGACATTGCAGCTATTGTTCTTTACCAAATCAAAATTGTATGTTGCATTGATTTATTTTCAAATGTTAAGTCTATCTTTCATTTCCAGGACACATCTTACTAGCTCATGGTGTGTAATCAATTTTGCAAGTTCCTAAATTCAGTTTGTGGTATTTGTTTGATAAATTTTGTTTCTATGTTAACAAGAGACATTGGTCTGTAGTTTTCTTGTGATGTGTTTTGTTAATATCCAAATAACACAGGTGACATGCGTTCTATCCTCTTAAAATTTTTGATAATTTGTAAGGAATTAGTATTAATTTTTCTTTAAATGATGGATGGGAGTGGAGAAGTTAGGTGATTGGTACAACAGTTAGACCACAACTTGGGACAACCACAACTCTTAAAGTGCTCAGGTTTAGGCATTGAATATAGCTTTGATTCTAACTTCCTGCTAAAATACAACCAGGGAGGCAGGAAGTGATGACTGAAGACTCTGCTACCCACACAGGAGATCAGATTGAGTTCTTATTTCCTGATTTTGGTTTGGCCCAGCCAAGACTGATCCAGCAATTTGAGTGGTGATCTAGTAGATGGAAGATCACTCTCTATTTATCTCTCTTGTTATCTCTCCTTTTCTCTCCCACTCTCTCTTTCAAATAAATTAAAAGAAAAAAATAAACAAGACTTTTAAAAAATGTAGAATGTTAATTACAGAGTTCAATCAACGGTACTAGAACAAAAAAATACTAAAATGGATAAAGTATTACATTGTACATCAACCGTCAGGACAAGAGCTGATCAAGTCACTGTTTCTCATAGTGTCCATTTCATCTCAACAAGTTTCCCTTTTGGTGCTCAGTTAGTTGTCGCCGATCAGGGAGAACATATGATATTTGTCCCTTCCTTGATAGGTGACAACTAACTGAGCACCAAAAAGGAAACCTGTTAAAGTGAAATGAACACTATGAGAAACGGTGACTTGATCAGCCCTCACCCTGACTGTTGATGAGCAACTTGATATGTTATCCCTCTTAGTATTTTTTTTTGTTTGTTCTACTTAATACTTTTGGTTGAATACTGTAATCAATACACGATTCTTCTTAAGTGCTGAAACCTAACTGCAAAGTGATCACTGTTAAATATAAGAGTGGGGATAAGAGAGGGAAGAGATGTGCAATTCGGGACATGTTCAAGCTGACTTACCTCAAACAGTAGAGTTAGAAACATACCAGGGGATTCCAATTCAATCCCATCAAGGTGGCATGTACCAATGCCATCTCACTAGTCCCAGTGATCAATTTCTGTTCACAATTGATCATAATGATAGGACTAAGAACCAAAGGGATCACATAAACAAGAATAGTGTCTGCAAATACTAGCTGATAGAATAAAAAAGGTAGAGAATGATCCAACATGGGAAGTGAGATACACAGCAGACCCATAGAATGGCGGATGTCCTAAACAGCACTCTGGCCTCAGAATCAGCCCTTAAGGCATGCGGATCCGGCTGAAAAGCCCATGAGAGTATCTCAGGCATGGAAAGCCAAGACACTCTGGAAAAAAAAAAAAAAAAAAAAAACTAAATGAAAGATCTCCGCGAGTGAGATCCCGTGGAAAGAACGGGTCATCAAAGAAGGAGGTACCTTTCTCTGAAGGGAGGAGAGAACTTCCACTTTGACCATGGCCTTGTCTAAAAATTATCAGAGTCAGTGAACTCAGGGGGCTTCCATAGCCTTGGCAGCTCATGACAAGAGCCTAGGGTGATTACTGATGCCATAAACAAGAGTGTCAATTTGTTAAGTCAACAACAGGCGTCACTGTGCACTTACTCCTCATGTAGGATCTTTGTCCTTAATGTGCTGTACATTGAGATTTAATGCTATAACTAGTACTCAAACAGTATTTTTCACTTTATGTTTCTGTGTGGGAGCAAACTGTTGAAATCTTTACTTAATGTATGCTAAACTGATCTTCTGTATATAAAGAGAATTGAAAATGAATCTTGATGTGAATGGAAGGGGAGAGGGAGTGGGAAAGGGGAGGGTTGCGGGTGGGAGGGACCTTATGGGGGGGAAGCCATTGCAATCCATAAGCTGTACTTTGGAAATTTATATTCATTAAATAAAAGTTAAAAAAAGAATTTTATAAACATTTAAAAAAATGTAGAATGGAATTCATGAGTGAAGCCATTGGTCTTGGGCTTTTCTTTGTGGGAAATTTAAAAATTATTAATTCTATCTCTGCTTTTTAAATAAATGAAGAAAAATTAGCATATAATTATCCTATCTTCTATTTTATCTCCCTATAAACTTATTTTGCTGGAGCCCTCTTGCTTGTGTTGTGAGTGTGTGTGTGTGTGTGTATGTGCATATTTATATTACCATCTGATATCACACCAAACTAAAGAATTTCCTGTAGTGTGTTTATCAGGCAGATTTGCTGGTGTCAACTCTTTGAGAATGTCTTTATTTCTTCATTATTTTTATTAATGGGTTTTCCTGCATATAGGATTCTAGAGTGATCTTCTCTTTGTTATTTCTGTTCTTTCAATATGCATTCATTCCTCTGTCTTCTGATACCCACTATTCCTTATGGGAGATCAATTGGCAATGTTATTTTGATCCCCTTGTTCATATTGAGTAATTTCCCCCCACTCTGGCTGCTTTCAAATTTATCTGTTTATTTTTTGGATTTACCCTTTAGATTATAATGTTTCTCTGCGGTGATATTTCTTTTATTTAATTTTATTTAAGGTATACAAGTTTCATGTATTTCAGATAGAAAGAAAGAAAGAAAGAAAGAAAGAAAGAAAGAAAGAAAGAAAGAAAGAGAGAAAGAGAGAAAGAGAGAAAGAGAGAAAGAGAGAAAGAGAAGAAGGAAGGAAGGAAGGAAGGAAGGAAGGAAGGAAGGAAGGAAGGAAGGAAGGAAAGAAGGATAGTTTTAGGAACATAGTGAACTCCCCACCCCACCCTCCCTCTCGTCCTTATTCTAATCCTTCTTCCTCCTCATTCTCTTATTACCACTCCTAATTTTTGCAAATCTCTATATTTTTATCCTACTTGCAGTTATCTTCTAAAATGTGTAGAGTCATGTTTCTCATCAAATTTGCAGTCTCAATGATTATTTTTAAAGTAATATTTCGATACCTTATCTTTTGACACTCCTTCTATGCAAATGTTGGCATCTTGAAGTTGTCCCATATTTCTCTGGGATTGTTCTAAATTTTACTCATTTTTTAAATCTCTGGTCATATATTATCTATTAATATATTATTCTTACTTCTGTTAACTCAAATCTGATTTCTGTTAACTTATTCCTTTTTTTTTTTTTAACAGGCAGAGTGGACAGTGAGAGACAGAGAGAAAGGTCTTCCTTTACCATTGGTTCACCCTCCAATGGCCGCTGTGGCCGGCATGCTGCGGCCGGCGCACCACGCTGATCTGATGGCAGGAGCCAGGTGCTTATCCTGGTCTCTCATGGGGTGCAGGGCCCAAGCACTTGGATCATCCTCCACTGCACTCCTGGGCCACAGCAGAGAGCTGGCCTAGAAGAGGGGCAACCGGGACAGAATCCAGTGCCCCGACCAGGACTAGAACCCGGTGCGCTGGCGCCGTAGGCAGAAGATTAGCCTAGTGAGCCGCGGCGCCGGCCTTAACTTATTCTTATTTCAGTTACCTCAAACCTACTGGTAAAGCTCTCCAGTAAATTTTCAATTTTGTAAATGTACTTGTCAATTATAAAGTGTCCATTTGGGTGCCAGTATTGTGGTGCAATGTCTTAAGCCACTGCTTGAAATGCTGATATCACGTATCACAATACCAGTTTGAGTAGCTGCTCTGCTTCCAATCCATCCCATTGCTAATATGTCTGGGAAGACAGCAGGTGATGGCCCAAGTATTTGGGTCCCTACTACCTATGTGAGAGACCTGAATGGAGTTCCAGGTTCTTGCCTTCAACCTGGCCCACCCCCAGCCCTTATGGTCATTTTGGAAGTGAACTAGCAAAGGAAAGATTTATTTTTTCTCTCTCTACCTCTCCGACTCTGTCTCTATCTCTCTCTATCACTTTTCCTTTCAAATAAAACAAATAATCAACAAATACTTTTTAAAAAACAACTGTGATACTTTATTTTTTTAATTTTATTTATTTGAAAGGCAGAGTTACAGAGAGGCAGAGGCAGAGAGAGAGAGAGGTCTTCCATCCATTGGCTCACTCTCCAGATGGCCACAATGGCCAGGGCTGCACTGATCTGAAACTAGGAGCCAGGAGCTTCTTTCAGGTCTCCTGTTGCTGTGGATTTATTCTGAGAGGAGGAGTGCGGTGGGGGCAAGGGGTGCGAAGTCACCACACAGACCCCGGGAGTCCGGTGAAAGCAGACCAGAGGCGAGCAGCCCACAAACTCATTTATTTATATAGCAGCTTAAATAGCCAAAGCAGCCAATCTGGTCAAGGGGCAGTCTATGCCCTAACCAATCACAGCCTGTTGCCAGGCAGTATCTGAAGCCATCCAGTCACAGCCTGTTGCCAAGTGGGCTCCGTTGCCATGTGATTTCCAAAGCCATCCAATCACAGCCTGCTGCCAGGCAGGCTCTGTTGCAAGGGGGTTTCCCAGGGGGTTTCTGAAACCACTCCCGAGTAACTGACACTCGATTGCCAGCGGCAATCTTGGCATGGCCTTCTCATTCCACCACAGTCTCCCATGTGGGTTCAGGGTCCCAAGTGTCTGGGCCATCTTTTACTGCTTTCCCAGGCCACAGCAGAGAGTTGGATTAGAAGTGGAGCAGCCAGGACTTGAACCGGCACCCATTTGGGATGCTGGCACAGCAGGCTGTGGCCATACCCGCTATGTCACAGCGCCAGCCCCCCATAACTGTGATACTTTGGAAAGTAAAATTTCCAGTTGGCTCTCCTTTATGATTTCTATCTCTGTATTAATATTTTCCAGTTGATGAAAGCTTATCAACATATTTTGTTTGTTTTTGTATATGCTTGTTTATAGTTCTTTGAAGAAATTTGTAATAATTGTTTAGAAGATTTTGTCTATTAAATCCGAAACCTAAGTCTTTCTAAGGCAGTTTCTTGACATTGCTTTTCTTTTTCTTCTATAAAGTTTATGTTTTTAAGGATTTTTGCATGTCCCATGTTTTCAAGATTGATAACACTATTCTAGGAATGGGCATCGTGGCAGTCTGATAACTCATGATCTCCTCAGCTTTGTCTCAGTAGAGAATATCTGTTACATCAGCAAGTTTTCCAGGGATACTCTGCGCCCCAGTATGATTAGCTTTACATGTTTGGGTCGAGATTCTACCCCATGAATATCAACCGGGAGAGAAAAATTAATCTTGATTCTCTTGTTGTATTTTCCAAGAAAATAACTGCTGCAACAGGGAACTGGAATGGGAAGATGATAGGTATTAATGCCATCCTTTACCAGGGTGAAGCACAAGCCCACCAACTGGTGTAGGAGGGTATGGGGAACCCTATTTTTTGGTTAAATTGCTTAGAATAGAGATTCCATTAAACACATGGGGAGTATGTTTCAAATGCCACAAACTTTTGTTATTTTTACAGACTGACTAGATGTACTTAGATTTTTTTTTCATTTTATATATGTCATTAGATCATTTTCAGGGTATCTATAATATTGTTTTCTTTTCTTTTTCCAGTTAAGTAATTGTTTCTCTGGGAAGAGGTTATGTCAAGCTCCAGACATGTATCTTCTGGGAGTCGTTTCTTTATTCTTGCTAATTCATTGCTGCAAGAGGCTTGAGATAACTGCAATCACCATAATCAGTTTAAAGGACGGAGTTTAGATACAGGAAAGAAGAAATGACACTGGGTGCGAAGTTTCACCTTTTCTGAAAAAGCCAAGGCCTTTCCACACCTCACCATCATAATTCTATAAATCCTTGTTGGTCCAAATCAAGCCACTAGGTGGTTCTAGTTATAAAAAAATCTTACATGGATATTTCACATTTTACATCATTTAATTAAAAAGAGATCTTGTGCTTTTTCATCCATAAATATTGTCTGATACATTAAATTTAATAATATTAAGCATGACTATTACACCTGTAATTCCAATTTTTGCAGTAGGCACCCTAAACAAAACAAAACAAAAAACCACAAAACATTATAAATGTTCATTACTTGAAAGCAAAATAATGATTACATAAAAATGGATAGCATATTAATAAGGATGAGTGGAAAATTTGGTGTTCATTTAGGTATAAAATAAAGTAATGCCTTATAAATTAACTGCTAATTCAACAACAGTTTCAAGCTTACAGTTTACAGGAAAGGATCGATGTAATTGCAGCTAAAAATGTTTGTCTGGGAAGAGTGTGCTTGTACAAAAGTTAGCGTCCTGTTTCTTGGTGTGAAACATTTTACCTTTTTATTTCAACTCACATGGGAAGTAGCATCTATGAAATGCCTGACAGTTCTGTGACCCAGATGTTAAGAACAAATTGATAATTTTTCTGTAACACCATCTGGAACCTATCATTCCAGTTATTTTTCTGGCACTGCATGGAGTTAATTTCAATAACTGGCTATTCTCTAGTGATTATTTTGCTACTTACAGTGGCTTTTGGGAACATATTCCTAATGTGTTTTCCTTTACTCATGCATATCATATTTATTTGGCATCATCCTTATTAAAAATTGTTCCTTTTCTCATATAATGTGATTAATATTTCAGGAATCTATACTGGAGTTAACCAAATGAAAATTTAAAGAACAAGCTTGACCATGGCAAGTCATAGTGTTTAAGTTCCACATTTGCATAGCGCATATAATACCTTAACAGTTCATTATCTTACCAAAGAAGATTAGCTCATCCAAAAGCATAAAGGATAGTTTGAATATATTAGATTTGTAAAAATGTAAAGAAAAGAAAATATCTAAAGCTGCTTCTGAGAATGACAATAAAAACCTTCCCCTTCTACTCTCAGTAGGTTAGAATATGGATCCAGCATAGTAGCGCTCCAGCATTATGGAGATTCTGGGCATCTTTGAGATGTATCTATGGATGTATCTGTGTATTTATTTATGGCTGTGTCTGTGTACATGATTGATTAAAATTTATAAACTGATTTATCTCCTTAATCCAGACAAATGTCTGTCAACCACTGACTTCCAAATAGTTAAGCCATACATTTATATACATCTAGACCAATATCCCAGGGAGAATATTTTCTTATAAGTAGTGTTAAAGTGGCCGGCGCTGGGGCTCAATAGGCTAATCCTCCACATTGTGGTGCCGGCACACCGGGTTCTAGTCCTGGTCGGGGTGCCGGATTCTGTCCCAGTTGCCCCTCTTCCAGGCTAGCTCTCTGCTATGGCCAAGGAGTGCAGTGGAGGATGATCCAAGTGCCTGGGCCCTGCACCCACATGGGAGACCAGGAGAAGCACCTGGCTCCCGGATTCGGATCAGCACGGTGTGCTGGCCGCAGTGCACCGGCCGTGGCGGCCATTGGAGGGTGAACCAATGGTAAAGGAAGACCTTTCTCTCTGTCTCTCTCTCACTGTCCACTCTGCCTGTCAAAAATAAAAAAAAATATAAGTAGTGTTAAAACCTCAAACCATCCAATATGATGAGTAATTTGCTACGGGCCTGAATTATTTGGCGAGAGCAGGAGGAAAACAAAGTGCCTTAAACATTATTAAACTTTTCCCAATTTATGATTTATAAGGTTTTAAAACACTTATAAAATCATTAACTAACAATTATAACTTTGACTTTGCAGAAAAAGTTAATATTTATAGAGTATCAACTGTTTTACCTGCAGAGTATTTGGATACATTTGAATGTGTCTGTAGATATATCCAGAAAGAAGTAACTAATTCCTATTCACAAATGTAAATTTGTCCCAAATAGCATTATTATTGCACATATTCAATTCTCTAAAGAGAAGAAAGAAAATTTTAATTCAATGGGAAACTGCACTTGTAAAAGAAATTCTAATAATTAAAATTAAATAAAATATGCATTATAAGAATTAAAAATTGGATTTTCCTTCATTTGATACCTTAAAAATCATTACAGTTAGCTCTTTGTTTCTGTCATTCTTTCATCCATGGATTCAACCAACAGTGGATCAAAAAATGTACTTAGATCTATGATGGTTGTGTTTATCCTGAACACATACAGTTTTTCCCTACCATTCTTCCCTAAGCAATATAGTCTAGCAACTATTTCCATACCATTTATACTATAATAGTTATTAAGTAATCTACAGATGATTTAAATTTTACTGGAGGATTGCATGAATTACATACAAATATACTATTCTGTATGAAGGAATCCTGTATTCTGTCACCCATGGGTAACAAGTGATGACTCTATTCACTCAAACTTTCCAATGCTTTCTCATAAAAGTTGGACAGGTTGACTACTTGGTTTTACAAATATCATAATGTAGAGAATGATAAATGACTGAGAGTCTTTTGAGATCTTTGAAGAATTTAACTGTCTTTGGAAGAAATCATATTAATCTTAGGAATCTTGCATAGTGCTATAATATGAACTAAGAAAGCATGAAATTAATCCACAATATAAACACTAAAAAATTGTTAGATAAACTATGTCCAGCTTTCAGGGCATCAGTTAGCTGACATTCTTGGTACCACATCCTTTACTTACAACTGTGATACTTTTAATAGAGCAATAATCATTGAAACCTAAATCATTGAATAAAGACTCTGACTTAAAATGATTGTGATTATATTTATAAAAGTTTGCACTTCCTTTCTGGAAAAATTGATGACAGTGGTCTATCCAATTAAGGGAGCACATGCAAATTAGCATGCAAATGTTTTCTCTGTAAACAACATGTGTTGATCTTATTCCAAAAAATTTGATGTTTTCCTTCTTTATTTACTTTTATTTTTGATCTTAAAAAACTAACATATAAAAATTGTACATGTTTATAAGATGCTATATGCTGTTTTGGTGCGTGTGTGAATAGCAAGTCAGGATAAATAAAAAATTTATTCTGTTCTCTAAGTAAATTTTAACTGATAGAGATAGATAAGCTTTCTATGAGTTCCTGACTCCAGTTTTGTATACAAAACTCTTGTATATGTATGTGTGTGTGTGTGTGTGTGTATCTGGTGTGTATATATACATGCTTGAGGGGTCATCAGAAAGTTCATTGAAATGTTTATGATGAACAAAACTGAATGGATTTCAAACGTTTAGCATCAAAAGTTTTAATCTCATTTTCCATACATTTTGGAAGTACTCTCACATGAGTTGATCAGTATCAACAGGCATTAAGAGTGCAATATGTGCTAAGTACTTTCCAAAATGACTACTATTTGTTAATTTATTTAAACCTTGTAATATCCTTGAGGTAAATGCTAGCATTATGGTGAATTTCATGGGTTAAAAACTACAGCAGTGTGAGGCAGTCTGAGTTTAGAAGCCACACTTTTGACCGTTAGCGATCCAAATCATATGAAATTGTAATAATAGCTATTCCATTACTGTTAGTGTCATGAACCATTTCTGAACTTTGAAGCATGTGTATGATACTTGTTAAGATCTATTATAAGATGAGAGTAGATGAGGTGAGGTGGAATGAAGCAGAGAATCTAGGAACAGAGCTTCTCCACCTGTTAATGAAAAGAAATAAGTGAAGCATACTGGTGAAAAATTGATTTTTAAGTAACAACTCTGACTATATTGGACTTAAAAAAATAATGTCATAATCTTATTTAAAGTCATTTACAAATTAATCCTACATTCATTATTTATCTAAATATCAAGTATGAAGCTATGAAACATTTGGAGATATACATCAGAGAATATTTCTGCGACTTAAGAATGGGCAACATTTTTTTTCTTTATTAATTTTAACTTTTATATAAATATAAATTTCCAAAGTACAACTTTTGTATTATAGCAGCTTTTTCCCCCCATAACCACCCTCCCACCCGCAACCACCCCATCCCCCATTCCCTCTCCCATCCCATTCTTCATCAAGATTCATTTTCAATTATCTTTATATACAGAGATCAGTTTAGCATATACTAAGTAAAGATTTCAACAGTTTGCACCCACACAGAAACACAAAGTATAAAGTACTGTTTGAGTACTAGTTATACCGTTGATTCACATAGTACAACACATTAAGCAAAGATCCTACATGGGGAGTAAGTGCACAGTGACTCCTGTTGTTGACTTAACAATTGACACTCTTATTTATGACATCAGTAATCACCCAAAGCTCTTGTCATGAGCTGCCAAGGCTATGGAAGCCTCTTGAGTTCACCAACTCTGATCTTATTTAGACAAGGCCATAATCGAAGTGGAAGTTCTCTCCTCTCTTCAGAGAAAGGTACTTCCTTCTTTGATGGCCTGTTCTTTCCACTGGGATCTCACTCACAGAGATCTTTCATTTAGGTCATTTTTTTTTTGCCATAGTGTCTTGGCAATTTATTTTTTTATTATTTTTATTTTTTTATTTTTTATTTCTTTTTTACAGGCATAGTGGACAGTGAGAGAGACAGAGAGACAGAGAGAAAGGTCTTCCTGTTCCGTTGGTTCACCCTGAAATGGCCGCTAAGGCCGGCGTGCTGCAGCCGGCGCACAACGCTGATCTGAAGCCTGGAGCCAGGTGCTTCTCCTGGTCTCCCATGAGGGTGCAGGGCCCAAGCACTTGGGCCATCCTCCACTGTACTCCCAGGCCACAGCAGAGAGCTGGCCTGGAAGAGGGGCAACCGGGACACAATCCGGTGTTCTGACCAGGCCTAGAACAGGGTGTGCCAGCACCGCAGGCGCAGGATTAGCCTATTGAGCCGCGGCCCCGGCCTTATAACAATTTTTGATATTAGAAATCAGGGTAATGTGAACGCAGCTGCTCTGAGTGTAAGATACTGGAGAACACTGAATGCAGGATCCTGGAGATGACTTCACTTCATCTTCAAACTGAGTGCAAAGGAATGTTCACTTTGCAAAATTTCAGCAAGCCATACACTTGTGGTCTGTGTGCATTTCTGTATGCATATTGTTGTAGCTTTAGTAGTAAAAAATTTTACTTCAAAGTTGTAGCAGAAGAGTTTTTAAAGCTATTTTTAAAGACCTAACTTGAAATTGCCTTTCTCATATGGGCATTTACTTGGTTTCCTCGTTAGGGCCACTTCGTTTTGAACCCAGTATAAAAATATACCCAGTTGGCAATGATATTTTCATTCTTACTTCTTGGTGAATTATGGTTTGAAGTTTTCAACTGGGGATAGGTCACTTCAGTGATTTAAAGTTATTTAAACCACCTAAGAGAATGTGTTTTGCATCATGGTCAAGATACCACATGGGACACCCACATCCCATATTGGATTGCTCGAGTCTCAGCTCTGATTCTAATTTTGCTTCCTGCAGATACAAACTCTGGGAAGGAGCTTGAAATGGGCTCAAGTACTTGGGTCCCTGCCACTCATGTGGGAGATCTGACTTAAGGTCCTGGCTTCTGAATTCTGCCTGGCCCAGCCCCAATCATTGTGGCTATTTGGGGAGTGAACCAGTAGATGGGATATCTCTGTCTCTCTCTCACTGCCTTTCAGATAAAATATATATATATTTCTACTATATTTCTATATATATTTCTATTTATATATAAAGCCTTTAAATGTTGTAGAAGTGGTGACATATAAACATGAAAGGAAGAAGGCATACAATCCTCCTATAAAGATAATTATTCAAAAAGAAAATTGCTTTGTGTCCTAAAATACACATAAAGGCAAGATGCTGCTGACCAAAACTGGTCCCCCAAAATGCTTCTGAAAATAAATGCAACTACCCTAAAAATCTCCCATACTTCATGAGAGAGTAAGTGGGAAAGAAGGCTAAAGTGTTCAAAACTAAAACATGGACTTGATCCACTTTGAAATCCTGCATGTATCTTTATATTAACTCAAAAAGAAACCATGGGTTTCACCACAAACTTAAGGGTTTGCTAATAGTCTTGCTTCTGTTGTAATGTGTACATCACTTAATCCCAATTAGTTCCAATAAATGTATCTTGAAAAGAGGATAATACTTCATTCTTTGTTATTTTGAAGTTTTTTAGCACCCCAAAACTGAGGCCGTTAATACATTGGAATGTGAACTTTATCAATAAACCTTAACGATCCTTAAAGATGGTCACTTTAACTTCTAATGATCTCAATTTTGAAACCATAGCCTAGTTTTTAGCTGTTGCTAAGAGCTACTATAAGTATCTGTGAACATTTTTAAAAGTTTTTTTATTTATTTTATTTTTTAAATTTATTTTTTGTTTATTTGAAATGCAAAAAAAAAAAAAAAAAAGATAGAGACAGACAGAGATCTCCAATATGCTTTCCTCCCAAAATAACTGTAACAGCCAGGCCTTGACCAGGCTGAAACCAAAGCCCAGAACTCAATCTGCATTTCCCATATGGGTGGTAGAGACTCAAGTCCTTGAGCCACCACCGACTGCCTCTGAAGTGCATATAAGCAGGGAGCTGGAACCAGAAGCAGAGCCAGGATTTGAAGTCAGAACTCTGATATGGGGTGTGGAGGTCCCAATTAATATCTAAAGATTCTGCCAAGAACCCACCTACTCTAAACAGCATGAACCTAGGTTTACATTTTTCTGGGACAGATATCCAGGGATGCCAGTGCTGAGTCATAAGGTACTAAAGTGTTCAGCTTAAATCTGTTTAAATCTGTTTTCCAGATTCTCAGTACTGTTTTCCATTCCCACCAACGATGGGTGACTGATTCAGTATCTAGGCCTCCTTAACAGTAGTTGGTATCAGGGCGGCACTGTGACTTAGCAGGTTAAGCCGCCACCTGCAGTGCCAGCATCCCAAATGTCCCTGGTTCAAGTCCCTGCTGCTCCTCTTCCAAGCCAGCTCTCTGCTATAGCCTGGAAAAGCTGTAGAAAATGGTCTAAGTCCTTGGGCCCCTGCACCTGCATGGGAGACCCAGAAGAAGCTCCTGGCTCCTGGCTTTGGATTGGCCATTGCAGCCACCTGGGGAGTGAACCAGCAGATGGAAGACCTCTCTCTCTGCCTCTCCTCTCTCTGTGTAACTCTGACTTTCAATTAAAATAAATAAATTTAAAAAACAGTAGTTGGTATCATCTCTATTTTTATATAACATCATATGGTGCATAGTGATACCATGTTGTGGCTTTAATTTGCATTTAACTGATGGCTATCAATTGAATATCATGTTATGTCCTTATTGGCCACTTATAATGGCCTCTTTAGTGCAATGTTTCAGATTGTGTTTGTTTTACTTCTGGGTATTATGTTTTTTATCCAATTTTTTAATCTTTACATATTCTGGTTACTAGTCCTTTGTCACAAATATAATTTGCAAATGTTATTTTCCAATCTCAAGTTTGTTTTATACTCACTTTAGAGAGATTTTCTTGCAGCAAATTTTCTTTCTTTCTTTTTTCTTTTTTTTTTTTAAATTTAGGTGAAGTCCTACATTCTGCTCTCTGCCCTCTATGAATTGTTTTGGTGTTTCTTCTAGGAACAACTTGCCTAGCTCTAAGTCATTTTGTTTAGAGAGCTTCCTCTCATCACTCTCTTTTTTTTTTTTTTTTTTTTTGACAGGCAGAGTGGACAGTGAGAGAGAGAGACAGAGAGAGAAAGGTCTTCCTTTTGCCGTTGGTTCACCCTCCAATGGCCGCCGCTGCAGCCGGCGCACCACGCTGATCCGATGGCAGGAGCCAGGAGCCAGGTGCTTTTCCTGGTCTCCCATGGGGTGCAGGGCCCAAGCACCTGGGCCATCCTCCACTGCACTCCCTGGCCACAGCAGAGAGCTGGCCTGGAAGAGGGGCAACCGGGACAGAATCCGGCGCCCCGACCGGGACTAGAACCCGGTGTGCCGGCGCCGCAAGGTGGAGGATTAGCCTATGAGCCACGGCGCCGGCTCTCATCACTCTTTTAGTCTGTGTCTATTGATGATAAATTCTATGTATTTTCCATCATCTAAATAGTTGTGACTTTGTTTCATTCCTGTGAGATGTTTTTAACTAGAATTTTATTATTAGTCAAAAGCACCTTTTTTTTTTAACATTTGTAAAATGTTACACACCAATTTCTGCTGCTTTAGGGCCTTCCCAAGAGAAATCTGCTGAAATTTTGACTGTTTTTTTTTAATCTACAAATATGGATCTCTCTCTCACTGCTTGTAAGATATTTTTCTTTGTCTTTAGTTGTAAAGTTTGGATGTGATTATCTTACTGTGTTTTTACTTGAATTTATCCTGTTGTTCATTCAGATTTATGTTTTTTTTACCACATTTGGGAAGTTTTCAACCATTATTTTTTCAAGTAATTTTTCAATATTTCATCTCTGTTCTCCTTTTCCACTCCTTAGAATGGTCTGGTATTACAATGGTTGGAAATTTTCTTGAAATCTCGTGTCTTTGAAGCTTTATTCATTCCTTTTTTTAGTCTGTCTTCTCTCTTATTCAGATTGGGTAACAGCAATTATTCTATTCTTGCTTCAAATTTTCTTTTTATGGACCTCCTCCTGCTGTTCTCCACATATATTAAAGCTTTTATTTCAATTATTACATTTTTAGAAAATATTTTTAGTTTCTAAAGCTTCTGTTTGTTTTTCCCCCCCTTAGGCTTACCTTTTTTTTTTTTTTTTTTGTAATTTTCAAGCACTTTGATTATATCAGTTTGAAGTATTTCATTTTTAAAAAGAATTACTTATTCATTTGAAAGGCAGATTGGCAAAGAGACAGAGAGCAAGAGACAGAAGGAGAGAGAAAAATCTTCCATCTGCTGGTTCACCTCCAAATGCCCATAATAGTCAGGGCTGAGCCTGGGCATAGCCAGGAACCAGGAACTTCACCTGGATCTCCCACACGTGTGGGAGGGTCCAAGCACTTGGGTCATCTCCTGCTGCCTTGCCAGCAGCAGTAACAGGAAGCAGGATTTGAAGTGGAGCAGCTGGAACTCAAACCAGTGCTCAAGTGAAATGCTGGCATAGCAGGTAGCAACTTAACCCACTGCACCACAAGCTGGCCCCTGAAGCATTTTAATAACAACTTTAAGGTCTGTGTGATTATTCTATCATCATCTTGATATTATCGTCTGTGGATTATCTTTTCCCATTCAGTTTAAGATCCTCCTGGTTCTTGAGTAATGAGTGGTTTTCCAACACACATTTGGGGCATGAGCTGATGACACTGCAACCGTTATGCTAATCTTCTGTTCTGGTTGCTTTCTTCTGCTGTTGCTGCAGCTGACAAATGATGATGCCCCTTGTCACCACCAGGTAGAGGTCGACATCTGTCAAAAGGAAATACAGTTTCACCTCAACCCTCCTAAATTCACATTTAGGGCAGACTTTAAAATGTGAAACAGATTAACAAAAGAAAAGCAAGTTCATTGCCACACAGAGTGTATGTCACAGGAGAAACTGCAATGGATGGTCACTCGGAGCAGTGGTTTAAAACTCTGTCCTGTATAAATATTTAATAATAAATAATGATAAGTTTTAGAAAAGTAGTAATGCAAAGGAACATGGTTCTAGACTTCTATAGGTGGGAGCTATGGGAAAGGCCATATCTGGAGTGAACCAAAGGAATAAGATTCACTTGCAGACTGCTTCAGGGCTGCCTCCAGCTGATGGGAGCTGTCACCAGCAAAGGAGAAGGAATAGCCTATCTTAAGAGGAAGTGGGTGGGGCAGAAAGAACTCTTCTAAGTTCTTCTAAATTACCTTGAGTCCCAAACTCTTTATCAACAGGAATATTTAGGAGTGACACATTCTGATTTACCCACTTGATGTCCATTAACATCTGGGTCAGGGGTGTTCTTGCTATTGCTGGACAGTGATGGGAGTACCAGCTGCCCATTTGTCCTTCACCGAGACCTCCATGCCTGAGGGGTAGGAGGGCTTGGTTTCTCCTCAAATGGCCTCCACCAGCATCATATATTGGTGGTCTCATTACTGCTGGAGATGGTGAATGCTCTCTCTCCTCTGACATGACCTCAATGCAGAGGGGAAGGGGAACCTTGTTACTCCAGCTGGGGTGGCCTTGAAGACATCTTGGCAAGTGGTGGTTGTGCCATTAATGCCTGATGGAGACATCTGTGATTCTCCCATCTCTGCATTCCTGTGTTCGTTTGATATTCTTGCTATTACAAATCACCACAACGTGAGGGGCTGAAATCAACACTCATTTATTCTCTTACAGTTCAGGTGGACAGAAGTCTAAAATTAACATGTTGGCAGAGCCATGTGCCTTCTTGAGACTCAGAGAGAAAACATTGCCTTGCCTCTTTCAGCTTGTAAAATCTGCCTGAATTTTTTGTCTGATGGCCCCTACCACTTTTCACTGATCTCAAGTTTCTATCATCAAGTCTCCTCCTGCTAATGACTTGTACCTTCCTACTTCCTTCTTTCAAGAACCCCTATGATGGCATTGGGTCCATCTCCACATCTCAAAATTGCTCACTTAATCATATCTGAAAATACTCTTTTAAAATGTACATAACACATCCACATGGTGCTGAGACTGACTTGGATATTTGAAAAAAAAAAATTAGCAGTCTACCACATCCCTGTCTAAAACCACAGTCAGTTCTTGGAGTTTCTATCTCCAAAACTTTGAAGGTTTTCATTGCCCATTCCACTTTTTATTGCCTGGATACAGGCTACCATTTCTTCTCTTGACTACTACTGAGAGAATTTTTGTTTAAAGCAAGAATTATGAGTTAGAGCCTAGTCTTCTTGACAGATTAATGCTAACTTTACAGTCTTTTTGATATAAAGCTTTCACTGAGTGGCTATTGTATGTGGGGCTTCTGCTTGGGTCAATTTTACAAACAGGCAGGAAACCAGAAGAGGGCAAATATGTTGCAATATCTGAGAGAAAAGCTACAGAGATGTTAAGTAGGAAGGTTTGCAATGGGGTGATTGTACAAGAAGTGGGTAGATCTTGAGTTGTGGCTATTAGAAGGAAGGAACAATAGCATTCTATGGAAATAAATTCAATTAAATTCAACCGTGATTGTGCATGCACTGTGTGTCAGGATGACTAGGAATAGACCAAAAATAGACCACTGCATGGCACTTGTTTAAATCAGCCTAAATATATGTAATAAAGCATATAGATTATGATATTGTAAATAATATTGGAATATTATATAAATGTTTCCAGAGGATTTATGCACATATCATCATATTTGCTCATTTAGGAAGATTTTACTTGTCCTATTAGAAGACGTAAAGAAAGTAGAACAGGTATAATGTATAATCAGCAAGAGCAATTGGCTGATTGCTACAAAATCATGTCAGATATTGACTCTCTATACAAGTGAATGTCATGGGCATGATGAACAGTCATCACCAAAACAACGTTGGAGACACAGATGCAGAGAGTGAGAATGATAAGAGTTGAGGTTAATTGAGGTATTTAGAACTCCCAATTTTCTATAACATCTTTCGCAAAGATATTTTTGTTTTCAAGGAAGAGTGATATATGGAGATATAGGGAGACACTTCTGTGGGAATCAGAACTGGGCCTGATTTTCATTAACATTATAAAGATTTTAATTGCCTCATCCTTACGTTTGCTGCCAATATATGGCTATGTTAAGTTTCAGTGTGACAATGTCAACTCCAGTGCTATGGCAAATTTAAAATATCAATGTTCATATCAGTTTTGTAGCTACCAGGACACAAATTGTTGAATCACCCCTTACATTCAATAAATATTATTCTAGAGCCTGTAAAATAAATGTGTATTTTCCAAATGGTGAGGAATTTGTTTCCATGGGTAGATCTTAACCCAGATGCTATGACCTTCTAAGCTCTTGATAGATGCAAATAATTAATGACCAAGTATGTATAATCTGGAGAGTTGGGTGGTCCATTTAGTGACGATCATCAATGTAGACAATTTTATCAAATATTCTATACATTAAAATGTTCTTGTAAAACTAGACTTTGAAGTTTTAAATGTGCCTGACTATTCACTAAATTTGGACATGAGTCATTTTCACCTGCTGGGGCCTGGCAGGGTAGGTTTTTACAGGAACTGAACACTCTCAGGAACTGTGACAATTTATGTTCCCTCAGCAGGACAAGCACTACCCCTCTGCCCCAGGCACACAAAAAATAGTTTGACCTTAGCAGGAGACATAAATGAACATTTTTTGATTCAAGAGAACAAATTTGTAACTTCAGTGTTTTATTAGTGAGAAGAATAAAGAGGAAAAATGATTCATTAGACTCAGAGAACCATACAGACTCATTATAGACTCTAAACAGCCTTGCACGTGTCACACATTGTGAAATTGGTTGATTACTGGTTGATTAATGTTACCTGACTTAAAAATATACTTCCATAAATCACAATTAAACTATAATAATTTTAGTCACAGTATCAAAAAATTTTGGTAATGAAACTGTATGTTTGGGGATAGCACTGTGGTGCAGCTGGTTAAACCGCCACCTGGAGTCCTGACATCCTTTATGGGTGCTGGTTTGAGTCCCGGCTGCTCCACTTCCGATTCAGCTAGTAGTGATGTGGGAAAGCAGCAGAAAATGGCCCAAGTGCTTGGGCCCCTGTACCCGCATGGGATTCCCAGAAGAAGCTCCTAGCTTCAGCCCAGCTCTGGTCATTGCAGCAATTTGGAAATTGAAACAGTAGATGGAAGACCTCTCTTTCTGTTTCTCTCTCTCTAAACTCTGCCTTTGTAATAAATAAAAAAAAATCTTCGAAAAAAATAAAGTATATGTTTAGAATTATGGCAAGTGTGGCTAGGAAAATAATTGATTATTAAAGTCAGGCAATCCAAGAATGTGTTAATATAAGAACTGTTGCATGAGTCAATGAGTTAAATATCAAACAGTATAGCTAATATTAAACAAACCTACCTTAAAAAAAGTTGATTTAGTTTCTGGAATAAGTGCCATAACTAAAAGGCAGTGAGGATATGAAACTATAATTTGGGATTCTTACCAAAAATTGCTATAGGTGTAGGAGCTCCCTGTACCAGAAGCTGTATGCTCCACGCCCCAATTCTTGTAATTTGCAGACATAGCTTCCCATGTCCCCAAGAAGGAGCTGCACAGTTACAAGTCAACTCACTCAAGAAAGCTAAAAGATAAAAGAACTCCCATCATATATTTACAATGATCATTCAATGATCATTCAACAGAAGCAATTTGCCTATCAGTGGTAAATATTACCATAAGCAGCATTTTCTGGTAACACCATTAATTTTAGGCTAATTTTTATTTAATTTATAGCAAGTCAACCAAAGCTCAAATTTTCATAAAGAAGGGGAGTTCTTGTTACAGTCTATGTATAACTTTTATTCTATTTATGATTTATGTGTTGAATTAAATTTATTGGTTACCTAATATTAAACCAAATCTGTTATCCTAAAATAAGTCCACTCTGCAATAATGAGCTATATTTCCTGTTTTTATATTTGAAAGGCAAAATGACAAAGAAACAAGAGAGAGAGAATCTTCCATCCACTGATTTGCTCACCAAATGGCCACAACTGCCACGCTGAACCAGGCCAACGTGAAATGTGAAACTCTGGGAGGCAGCAGATGATGGCTCAGGTACTGGAGTCCCTGACCCCATGTGGGATACCTGGATGGAGTTCCAAACTTCTGACTTTGTCTTAGCCAACCCTTGACTGTGGTGGGCATTTGAGGAGTGAATCAGCAGAAGGAAGATCTGTCTCTCTCTCTCCCTCTCTTTCCCTCTCTGTAGCTCTCTCCTTCTCTGTCACTCTGTCTTTCAAATAAATAACATATATGAATAAACTTAAAAGAAAGAAATGATAAATTGTACTATTTAAAAATACAAAAAGGATGCCTTTAAGTACAAATTTAATGTCTTTAATAACTATATTACAATTTTAATTTATTTTCTTGCATCTTTTTAGATGAATTTAGTTTTGAAACAAATTTGCACAATTTCAAGACTTTGAAACATTTTTCAAAATATGTAGAATCTCTATGGAAAACCAATTCATCATTTCTGATGTTAGCTATCTGAATGTCTGAATGTTTCTTTTTTTATATTCTTCACTCAGACTTCTTGTTTTTTAACATATGTTAATCTTTACAAGAATCAACTTTTGACAGTTGATTTTCTCTCTTTTTTTGTCATTCATTTCTCCTCTTATTTGTATGATTTTTTTTACTAAATAAGATACTCTGGTGGCCATAAGGTGCATGAGAAGACTCTTAATATCAATAGTGAGTAATGAAATGCACATTAATACTGCCATTAAATACCACTTCATAGCTATAAGTCAGTGATAAATAAAAAATACTAACAAGTATTGACAGCAATGTGAAGCAATTAGGACTCTTGCACATCATGAATTCAAAGCGATGCAGCTGCTGTGGTGATGAATTTGTAGTTTCTTTTAAATGAGAAACAGGATGGGTGTCTTCCCTATCAGTTAGGCCACCTGTTAGAACATGTGTGTCACACGTTGGACTGCCTGATTTGGAGTTCTCACCCTGGCTCCCAGTTCTACCTTCCCACTGATGCAGGCTCAGGAAAGCAGCGTTTGACAGCACAGTACTTGGGTTCCTTCCACCCACACGAGAGACCCGGATTAGTTCTTGGTTCTAATTCAGCTGTAGCCCAGTCTTGGCCATTGAAGGCATCTGTCGGGATGAAACAAATGATAAGAAATCTCTCTCTCTCTCTCTCTCTCCCTCTGTCCCTCTCTCCTTCCCTTCCTCTCTGTATCTCAAATTAAAAATCTAGAATAATGACCAACATACAATTGTTTTATGACAGCTATTTCATTACTAGGTGTATATTTAAAAAATTGAAAACAAGTACTCAAATATTTTAGGTTAATGTTAATAGCAGCAATGTTTACAATAATGTGAAAAAAAAGCCAAAATGTTTACTAAGGGAAATGGCACTTGACAAAATGTGTTATATCTACATAATAGATTATTACTCAGTTTTGAAAAAAAAAACTGAAATATAGTAGATGTTAAAACACAAATGGCATGTACCAATGCCATCTCACTATTCCAAGTGATCAATTTCAGTTCACAATTGATCGTAATGAAAGGACTAAGAGTCAAAGGGAGCACATAAACAAGTCTAGTACCTGCTAACACTAACCGATAGAATAAATAAAGGGGAGAGTGATCCAACATGGGAAGTGAGATACTCAGCAGACTCATAGAATGGCAGATGTCCTAAATAGCACTCTGGCCTCAGAATCAGCCCTAAAGGCATTCGGATCTGGCTGAAAAGCCCATGAGAGTATTTCAGGCATGGAAAGCCAAGACACTCTGGCAAAAGATCTCTGTGAGTGAGATCCCGTGGAAAGAACAGGTCTTCAAAGAAGGAGGTACCTTTCTCTGAAGGGAGGAGAGAACCTCCACTTTGACTATGACCTTGTCTAAACAAGATAAGAGTCGGAGAACTCAGAGGACTTCCATAGCCTTGGAAACTCATGACTGGTGCATAGGGAGATTACTGATGCCATAGACAGGAGTGTCAATTGGTAAAGTCAACAACAGGAGTCACTGTGCACTTACTCCTCATGTAGGATCTCTGTCCTTAATGTGCTGTGCATTGAGATTTAATGCTATAACGAGTACTCAAGCAATATATTTCACTTTGTGTTTCTATGGGGGTGCAAACTGTTGAAATCTTTACTTAATGCATGCTAAACTGATCCTCTGTAAAAAAAAAAGAAAAGAAATTATCAATTCCCAACTTGACTCTCACTGGGATTAAACATGACAATAGGTCTGCTCTGATTTCATCATCATTTAAATAAAATCATCTATTATTTTTCGCTTTATGTTTCTGTGTAGGAGCAAACTGTTGAAATCCTTACTTAATGTATACTAAACTGATCTTCTGTACATTAAGAGAATCCAAAATGAATCTTGATGTGAATGGAAGGGGAGAGGGAGTGGGAAAGGGGAGGGTTGTGGGTGGGAGGGGCGGTATGGGGGGGAAGCCATTGTAATCCATAAGTCGTACTTTGGAAATTTATATTCATTAAATAAAAGTTTAAAAAAAAGAAACATAAAAAAAAACACAAATGGACCTTGAAATCATTATGCTAACAGAAATAGGAGAACCAAGTTTCAAAGGTTGTATATCTATGATTCCATTCATATGAAATACTCAGAACAGACACATATGTGTAACAGAAAGAGGATTGATGGCTTCAGAGAAGAGAGTAGGTATATGGGGTCTTACCCTGGGATAATAAGCATGGACTTTTGCACAACACTGAGAAATACTGTGTCATGCAACTGTTGGCAATTTTACAATATACAAATTTCATCTCCATATAAAATATGAAAAAAATCCACACAAAAATAAAACAAAAGCTGTCCTTTATGAATAAAATAAAAACCTAAGAGCATGCAAGTATGGGGAAGGTATTTGGTGCAGCAGTTAAGATGCTGCTTGAGATGCCCATGTTGTCATCAGAGTGCCTGAGTTCAAGTCCTGGTTCTGCTTCCAGTTCCAGCTTCCTGATAATATGAACCCTGGGAGGCGGCAAGTGATGGTTCAAATACTTAGGTTTCTGCCATCCACGTTGGACACCTGGATTGAGTTCTAGGTTCTTGGCATCTTCCTGGCCCAGGCCTGGTTGTTAGGGGCATTTGGGGAGTGCCTTTCAAACATATGAAAGTAAGTAAATACTACAAAAAATGAACATGCAAGAACACATGCCGGTGGAGACACAGAATTTTTAGACAGAGCTCAAGAAACTCAACAACAACAAACAATGTAGTTTAGAAGCAGGAAAAGGACTTGAACAGGCATTTTGCAAGAGAGGAAATTGTAATGGCAAACAGACAAATGAAGAAATGCTCAGGATCACTAGCCATCAGGAAAATGCAAATCAAAACCACAATGAGGTTTTACCTCACCCCTGCTAGAATGGCTCTTATACAGAAATCAACAATAAATACTGAAGAGGATGTGGGGAAAAATGTACCCTAATCCACTTTTAGTGGGAAAGTATACTGGTGTAGCCAGTGTGGAAGACAATATGGAGATATCTCAGAGAGCTGAAAATAGATCTACCATATGACCCAGCCATCCCACTCTTGGGAATTTACCAAAGTGAAATGAAATCAGCATGTGAAAGAGTTATCTGTATCCCAATGTTCATTGCAGCTCAATTCACAATAGCTAAGATATGGAATCAACCCAGACGTCCATCAATGGATGACTGGATAAAGAAATTATGTGTGTATACTCTATGGAATACTACTCAGTAGTTAAAAAAATGAAATTTTGTCTTTTTCAACAAAATATATACAACTGGAAACCATTATACTTAGTGAACTTGCTGGTCTACAAAAGACAAATACCATATGTTTTTCTTTATCTGTGGTAACTAATAGATTATCTAAAATGTGGGGCACCGGGTTCTAGTTCCGGTTGCTCCTCTTCCAGTCAGCTCTTTGCTGTGGCCCAGGAAGGCAGTGGAGGATGGCCCAAGTGCTTGGGCCCTGCACCCGCATGGGAGACCAGGAGGAGGCACCTGGCTCCTGGCTTCAGATCAGTGCATCGCGCCTACCGTAGCAGCCATTTGGGGGGGTGAACCAACGGAAGGGAGATCTTTCTCTCTGTCTCTCTCTCACTGTCTAACTCTGCCTGTCAAAAAAAATGTAATGTATAGGAGTGAAATGGATATTTGGAGATTCAGTGATTGTTTATAGCCTTTGTCTCCACTGTTGAACAGTGTTGTTTTCTTCACACTGTTTGTTGAACTCTTTACTTAGTACACAGTTAACCTTATGCATAGAAAGGAAACTAAAAATAGATCTTTGTAAAAATTAAGAGCGGGAATAAGACATAGAGGAGGAAGAAGTGGGGCGTATGGATGGGAGGGAGCATTGGTGGGAAGAATCACTATGTTCCTAAATCGGTATATAAGAAATGCATGACTTTTATATTTCTTAAATAAATATTTTTTAAAAATTGTTTTGCACCAAAATAGAAATATTTCAAGGAAAGAATCAAGTGGAAGGGCCATAACAGGTAAAGTCACTGCCTGTGATGCTGGCATCCCATGTGGGCACCAGTTCATGTTCTTCCTGCTACACTTCTGTACCAGCTTCCTGCTAGTGGTCTAGCAAAAGGAAGGGCCTGGGTCCTTGACAGCCACATGAGAGACCCCAGTGAAGCTCCAGGCTCCTGGCTTTGGCCTTGGCCTTTGTAGCCATCTGGGGGAGTGAACCAACAGATAGAAGATCTCTCTTTATTTTTTTTCCTGCTCTGAAATTTATTTTTTAATTCCATTTTCCATTTTTTTTTTGAAATATATTTTTTTTGAAACCTAGCATGTTTGAAATCTCTTTATTCTTCTCTCAAATTTTATTTATTTATTTTATTTTTTTTAACTTTTATTTAATGAATATAAATTTCCAAAGTACAGCTTATGGATTACAATGGCTTCCCCCCCATAACTTCCCTCCCACCTGCAACCCTCCCCTTTCCCTCTCCCTCCCCTCTTCCATTCACATCAAGATTCATTTTCAATTCTCTTTATATTCAGAAGATCAGTTTAGCGTATATTAAGTAAAGATTTCAACAGTTTGCACCCACATAGAAACACAAAGTGAAAAATACTGTTTGAGTACTAGTCATAGCATTAAATCACAATGTACAGCACATTAAGGACAGAGATCCTACATGAGGAGTAAGTGCACAGTGACGCCTGTTGTTGACTTAACAAATTGACACTCTTGTTTATGGCCTCAGTAATCTCCCTAGGCTCTTGTCATGAGTTGCCAAGGCTATGGAAGCCCCCTGAGTTCACTGACTCTGATCATATTTAGACAAGGTCGTAGTCAAAGTGGAAGTTCTCTCCTCCCTTCAGAGAAAGGTACCTCCTTTTTTGATGGCCCGTTCTTTCCACTGGGATCTCACTCGTGGAGAAGAAGATCTCTCTTCCTGTCTCTCCTTCTCTCTCTGAAACTCTGTCTTTCAAATAAATAAAATAACATTTAAAAAGGCAAAAAAATTCAAGTTAAAATGCTAGGAATCAAAATTGATGCAAAGGAAATGAAAAATGCCTTTCTGGAGTCATCATACGTATGTAAAGAAGACAGGGTTGAGTAAAGAATCATTGACCTTGGAGACAGGTTAACAGAATCTTCCCAAACTGAATGGAGAAGAGAAAAAGATCTACAAAAATGAAACAGAATGTCTGTGGACTGATGACAATGAAGGTAACATAACAGATGTGCAACTGAAATACCAGAAGGTCAAGCAAAAGAGACTGGAAGAGAAGAATTATATGAAATGGTAATGGCTGAGGAGTTTCCTAAATTAATGGCAGACTCCAAACCACAAATCCAGGAAGCTCATAGAATATCAAGCAGAGTTAGTGGAAAAAACAAAAACAAACAAGAAACCCTTCACATAGACATACCATTTTCAAATTGCAGGAAACAAAAGACAGAGAAATTTTTGAAAGGCGTCAGGAAGGAAAAACTTTATCTATAGAGGAACAAGGACAAAAGTTACATCCATCTGCTCATTAGAAACAAACCTATAAATAAAGGAAAATATTGAAAGTGTTGAAAGAAAAACACACTAGCTTAAAACTATATATCTTGTCAAATTATCTTGAGAAATAAAGACTTAATCAGACAAACAAAAGTGGAGGGAATTCATAGTCAAACACAACCAGCCTGAAAGATATATTAAAGTGGTAATTTTCATGAAGAAGGAAAATTATTTAAGTTAGGATCCCAAATCAAAATAAAGAAATTAGAAGTACCAGGGGAATAATGGCTGCAAGTAAATAAATATATTTTATTTCTTAATAATCTTAAAGACAACTGTTTAAGTTAATAACAATGACAAAGCATTGGATGATAACAGTATATAGATAAATAAAAGAAATTGCAGCTATGTCATGAATATCAAAGTCGAAATTGAAATTCTATGTATGTTACTTGTAGTGACATGAAAGAGAATAGGTATTTGAAGGTGGCTTTACTTAGTTAAAACTCTGATAAACTGTAGGGAAAGCACTATTTTCTTTATAAGGATTTATTTATTTATTTGAAAGTTAGAATTATAGAGCAAGAAAGGGAGGAGCGGGAGAGGGAGAGAGAGAGAATCTACTGTTCACTTGTTCATTCCTTTAGTGGCCACAATGGGCAGAGCTGGCTGGTCCAAAGCCATGAGCCAGTAGCTTCTGGGTCTCCCATGTGGGTACAGGGGCTCAACTACTTGGGCCATGCTGTACTGCTTTCCCAGGAAATTAGCAAGGAGCTGGATAGAAAGTGGAGTAGCCTTGAACTGGTGCCCAAATGGGATGCCGGTTTTGCACGAGGTGGCTTTACTTTCTATACCACATCCCCGGCCCCAACAGTACAAGATTTTTAAGAAGTTTGGTTGATACAGTGAGTGGAAGATGAAATGGAGTGGGATAAACATGCTTATATAAAACTACAGAGGTGAATAGGGCAAGCCTTTGGCAGCAAATAGAAGGACTTACAAACATCATTGAAATCAATTCAAAGTTATCAATAATCACTTTAAAAATGTGAAGGATTTAAATATATGAATGAAAATACAGAGCTTGTATTGCTTAAGAAGCAAGATGAGTGGGTGGCATTTGGTGGGCTGAGATATGGACAACCATACATTGGTTAGTAGCAGTTTATTGGCTAAGTTTACCTAATAGTGAAAGGTCTGTGCCTTAAGAAGTAACATTCTTGAGGCTGGAGAGGAGACATAAGGTTTTACCTAAATGAGAAAAGGACTGTGATGGGCTGTGACTCCAGAAGCAGCAGCAATAAGAGGAACTGAAGGATGTTCATATAATCTGGGTTTATGGCTGCATGAGTTTGTGCTAGCAACAGTGTGTGTTTTGGGGTCTTGTTGTTGCATGGATCAACCAGGTAGGGAGTTCTCTGGGTAAGTGCGCAAATACTTGTTCTGAGCAGTCTCTAAGATAGCCAGGTATGAAGAGTTCCTGCAAAAACGTAGCTGAGGGGCGGTCGCTGTGGTATAGTAGGTAAAGCTGCCACCTACAATGCTGGCATCCCTTATGGGAGCCGGTTCATGTCCTGGTTACTTCATTTCCGACCCAGCTCTCTGCTATGGCCTGGGAAAGCACTAGAAGATGGCCCAAGTCCTTGGGCTACTGCACCAGTGTGGGAGACTCAGAAGAAGCTTCTGGCTCCTGGCTTTGGATTGGCACAGCTCCAGCCATTGAAGCCATCTGGGCAGTGAACTAGTGGATGGAAAACCTCTATCTGTCTCTCTCTGCCTCTGTCTCTCATGCTTCTGACTTTCAAATAAACAAATACATTTAGAAAAAAACTTAGCTGAATGTACATTGTATTTTGAGTTGAAGGGGGAGTGTCCTCTTTTTCTAAAAAAATGAGTACAATAAAACCACTTTTACAATAAAGAGTTAGAGGTACAGCATTGTGACACAGTGGATTAAGTGGCTACTTGCAACAGCAGCATCCCAGATCAGAGCTCCGATTCAAGTCCTGGCTGCTGCACTTCTGATCCAGTTCCCTGCTAATGTGCCTCAGAAAGCAGAGGAAGATAACCTGAATATTTGTGCATCCACTACTCATGTGGGTGACCTGAATGGAGTTCCAGGCTCCTGGCTTCTATCTGATCCAGCCCTGGCTGTTGTGGCTAATTGGGCAGTGAACCAAAGGATAGAAACTCTCTTTTTCCTGTTTCTCACTCTTTCTGTCCCTCTGTCACTCTGTCATTCAAATAAATAAATCTTTAAGAAGATTTAGGCAGATGTCCTAAACAGCACTCTGGCCTCAGAATCAGCCCTTAAGGCACGTGGATCTGGCTGAAAAGCCCATGAGAGTATTACAGGCATGGAAAGCCAAAACACTCTGACAAAAAAAAAAAAAAAAACAACAAAACCTAAATGAAAGATCTCTGCGAGTGAGATCCCAGTGAAAAGAACGGGTCATCAAAGAAGGAGGTACCTTTCTCTGAAGGGAGGAGAGAACTTCCACTCTGACTACGACCTTGTCTACATATGATCAGAGCTGGTGAACTCAAAAGGCTTCCATAGCCTTGGCGACTCATGACAAGAGCCTAGGGTGATTACTGAGGCCATAAACAAGAGTGTCAATTTGTTAAGTCAACAACAGGAGTCACTGTGCACTTACTCCTCATGTAGGATCTCTGTCCTTAATGTGCTGTACATTGTGATTTAATGCTATAACTAGTACTGAAACAGTATTTTTCACTTTGTGTTTCTATGTGGGTGCAAACTGTTGAAATCTTTACTCAATATATGCTAAACTGATCTTCTGAATATAAAGAGAATTAAAAATGAATCTTGATGTGAATGGAAGAGGGAGGAAGAGGGAGAGGGGACGGTTGTGGGTGGGAGGGAAGTTAAGAGGGGGAAGCCATTGTTATCCATAAGCTGTACTTTGGAAATTTATATTCATTAAATAAAAGTAAAAAAAATTAAAAAGCTAAAGATGTAAGTAGGTTCAAAGTAAAGGATTTGAAAAAGATGTGCCCTACCAACATAAATCATAAGAAATGTGAAGTGGTTACATAAATTTTGGGCAAGGAAAACATTAAGATCAAAGAAAATTATTATGTAAAATAAAAGAATGACTTAACTATAAAGGGGCTGATTTCCTGAGAAAGCATGCAAATCATAAATGTACATTCACAAAACTATACAGTGTCAAAACTCATGACACAAAAATTGATAGAAGTGATAGGAAAAATAGATCAATTCACCTTTATGTTTGGAGATGTCAACATACTCCATTAATTTACAGATCAAGCATGCAGAAAATAAAGAAAGATTTATTTTATCTGAATATCACTGTCAATCACCTTGTTCCAGCTGTCAGTTAGAGCACAGTACAACTGCAGAATGCACACTCAAACGTCCAAAGAACAGTTATCAAGAAAGAACACATCTGAAAACTCACCTTTAGAAATTTAAAAGGACTGGATTAATACCATTGCTCCACATGTTCTTTCAGAATGTTAAAAGGAAGAAATGCATTCAAACTCATTGTATGAGGCAAGCATTGCACTGATAGTGAAACCAGTCAAAAAACTGCAAGGAAAATAAAATGACAGATCATTGGCCCTGTTGAATATTAATGCACAAATCTTCAACAAAATATGAGTAAACAGAATTCTGCAGAAGTTTAAGAAGTCAGAGCGGTCATTAACTTCTGTTAAGGGTCATACCTAACAGAAGTTAGGGTTAGTTAACCTTAACAGAAGTTAGCGTTAGTTCTTCAAGGGCAAGGAGAGTGAAGAGTCAGAGGGGCTAATAGGCAGTCAGATTGTCCCCAGTGGAAATTGAGAGTGCAAAATGCGTTTGTTTTTTTTTTATTTAAAAGTTATCTTTAACAAGATCAAAGGTGCTTGCCCTACTTCCTTAAGAATCTCCAGTCTTATCATGAGACTAGCAAGGGAGTGGTGACTCCACCTTTCTGAGCACCAGTTTACTGTAAAACAAATTAGGTATCCCCACTTTTGATGGCTCTTTTGTTTTATCATGAGCAAACCAGACAGGGTAAGATCACAAATCAGGTCTTTTGATGGGTTGTGTCCTTGCCTTGTAACTATATGTCAACCTGATTGTCAAGTATTCTCTTTTCTTCAAAGTGTGCTTAATAACTACACTACAACCAACACTTCTGGGATTTTGCCTTTTTTGGAGCCCCTCCCCACCGCCACTTTGGCTGGAGGTCTCTGACTCTAATAAATCTTGGTTTTAAATACTTTTAAATGCTTTCTCTATGCTTTGTCTGCTTATAAATTCTTCCACATGAGACAAAGCATCAAGATACTATTTTTTTTTCACTGTCAATTTCACCCGTAACAATATGGTGCCAGTTAGAGTCCCAGCTGCACCACTTCTGCTCCAGTTCTCCACTAATGGCCTGGGAACATCAGTGGAATGTGGCGCAAGTGTTTGGGACCCTGCACCCTCATGGGAGAACTAAATGGAAGATCTCAATCTCCATCTCTCTCTCTTTCTCTCTCTCTCTCTTCCCATGTGCATGTGTGTGTCTCCTTCTCTCTGTAGCTCTGACTTTCACATGAAAGTAAATGAATCTTTAAAAAATAGATTACAGAGTTACTGTTATAAACTCTTTCAAATATTACCATAATAAATTACAGCAGTGATAAAATGTACCATATTATCTCTAGGTAAGGAATAGATGGGGATTATAATTTTTGCTTTATATTGTTCTATATTTTCTATAAATAAATGTATTCATAAAACCATTAAAATACCATTGAACAAAAGATTATTGAAACCTAAAGCCTTTACAAAAGTAATTTACCCAACAATTTTGTTGGTCACTTTCTCTCAGTATGTTGAAAATCATACTGCTACAGCTATTGTGTGGTAAGGTTGCATAAAATCAAACACTGTCACAGGTCAGTTTACTAAGGAAATTGTGCTGCTGTGTTAACACTACTCACTTGATGACTTTCATTACATCAAATGATACTCCAAATGCCACGACCATGAAGTTACAAAAAATAAAATGTTCAAGGAAACCTGAAAAAAAAAAACTCTACAATAAATATCATTCTTAAAGGTAGGAAAATGTGCTTTAACTCCAACTTTGGAAAAAGAGAGTCTCCTCTGACACCACTCCTATCCAACATAAAGCCAGAACTTCTATCTGATACAATAAGAAAAGAAAATGAAATAAATATAAACAGACTAGATACAAAGAATTACTTACTCTTTATATCTAGACTAGATATAAAAATTGTTTATTTTTATAAATTATATGTTTTTCTTTGTAGAGAATCCCCAAGAATTAAAGACTCCTCCAACTATTCACTATACAAATGCTGGGGGATACAAAGTTAAGATGCAAAAATTCAACTGGATTAGAGTCAATATGGCGAAATAGGGAGGGAGCCTACTGCTCTAGTCTTGGAGAAAACAGTTTTTAAAAAGTGGGAAGAGTGTAGTATCATAGAAGATTCAGGGAGAAAACAGCAGAGGAAACTCCACACAAATTAGAGACACACTATGGACCCACATGGAGGGTGTGGACATGCACAACTCAGAACCCCAACAGCTGAGAACCTCAGCACCAGCTTTGGATGGAGGAGAGACCCAACTGCAGTAGGTTAAGCCACTGGAAGGAGGTACCTTTCTCTGAAGAGAGAACTTCCACTTTGACCACGACCTTGTCTACATATGATCAGAGTTGGTGAACTCAAAAGGCTTCCATAGCCTTGGCGACTCATGACAAGAGCCTAGGGTGATTACTGATGCCATAAACAAGAGTGTCAATTTGTTAAATCAACAACAGGAGTCACTGTGCACTTACTCCTCATGTAGGATCTCTGTCCTTAATGTGCTGTACATTGTGATTTAATGCTATAACTAGTACTGAAACAGTATTTTTCACTTTGTGTTTCTATGTGGGTGCAAACTGTTGAAATCTTTACTCAATATATGCTAAACTGATCTTCTGAATATAAAGAGAATTGAAAATGAATCTTGATGTGAATGGAAGAGGGAGGGAGAGGGAAAGGGGAGGGTGGTCGGTGGGAGGGAAGTTAAGAGGGGAAAGCCATTGTAATCCATAAACTGTACTTAGGAAATTTATATTCATTAAATAAAAGTTAAAAAAAATTGTACTGACTGTGGCTAGCTCACAGGCAGTGGTCTCATTTGGGTAGAAGAGGTGATTGTGAGACCATGCCAACAGAGCAGAATAAAATTTCCTTCTGCTAAAAAAAAGAAAAATAGAGATTTACATGCCCAACTTGGGTGTCACCTTAGATACTCCCCCCAAGCTTGAGAACTGAAAAGAGCTCCATGGCCACACCCGGCTCTGCCTCTGGGTGATCACTGAAATGGCAGATACTCCACTTAGTCACAGAGGTATATTTCAAAGATAAAAACCATCACAGGTGAAAAATACAAACAACAAGTATCACCACAATGCTTTATAATAAATGCAGCAATTAAAGAAACAAGAATAAGGCAGACAACAGGATGCCCCAAAATAATAGAACACTTCAAACTAGAATATGCGGATGAAGAGATTGATGAAGTACCAGAAATGGAATTTAAAAAATCGATCATAGGATTATTTAGAAGTAATCGGAAGCAAATTCGTGAAATAAAGAAGTCCATGCATGGCATGAATGAAAATTTTCCCATGAAATTAAGATTTTAAATTGAAATTAAAACAAAATATTTGAAATGAAGAATTCAATAAAACATATAGAAAAAAACGGTGGAAATCTTTAAGAACAGACTTAATGAGGCAGAAGAAAGAATATCTGAGTTAGGAGACAAATCCCTGAAAATTTTACAATCAGACCAAGAAAAAGAAGAAATTCGAAAACTTAAAAACAGTGTTAGAGATATATGAGATACTGTGAAAGACCCAAGATACAGGTCTTAGGAGTTCCTGAAGGCATGCAAAGAGAGAATGGATTAAATAATTACAGAAAACTTCCCTAATTTGAAGAAAGGGATGTACAAGTACAGGAAGTACATAGAACTCCTAATAGACATGACAAGAAAAGATCTTCACAACACATTGTAGTCAATCTCTCCAGAGTAAAAGATAAAGAAAAGATTTTAAAATGTGTAGGAGGGAACTTCCAGATTGTTTCCAAAGGATCTCCAACTAGACTCCCATTTGATGTCTCATCAGAAACACAACCGGCTAGGAGAGAATGGCAAAATATATTTCAAGTCTTAAGAGAAAAAACTCACAACCCAGAATATTGTACCCTACAAACATCTAATTTATGAATAAATGTGAAATAAACACTTTCCATAACAAACAGAAATTGAAAGAATTTGTCACCACTTGTCCAGCCTAACAAAAGATGCTTAAGGATATGCTACCCACAAGAACATAGAAACATGACCATCACTACAAAAGAGGGTAAAGGAAGAAAATATGGCAATGAAAGTATAAAGTAAATCCAAAATAAACAATAGGAATATTTATAAAAAATGGCAGGGCCAAGTTGTTACTTATCAGTAGTCACCTTGAATGCTCTCAACTCTCCAGTTAAAAGATACAGACTGGCTGAATGGATTAAAAAACAAATCCCATCTATTTGCTGCCCACAAGAAACACAACTCACCAACAAAGATACAATCAGATAAAGTTACAGGTTGAATAAAGGTATTCCACTCTAACAAAAAAAAAAAAAAAAAAAAAAAGAGCTGATGTAGGCATCCTAATATCAGACAAAAACACAAAAACTTTTAAAAGAGACAAAGAAGGGCACTATGTAATGATTAAGAGATGAATTCAACAGGAAGATGTGACTATTATAAATGTTTATGAACCTAATTATAAGGCACCTGGCTATTTAAAAGTAATGTCAATGGATCTAAAGGGAGACATAGACTCGATGACAATAATAATGTGGGAGCTCACTCCACTTACAGCAATGGACAGATCAACTAGACAGAAAATCAGCAAGGAAACAATAGATTTAATTGACACTATAGAGAAAATGGACCTAACAGATATCTACAGAAATTTTCAACCTACAGATGCAGAATAAACACGCTTCTCACCAGGGCATGGAACTTTCTCTAGGATAGACCACATGCAAGGCCATAAAGCAAGTATCAGCACATTAAAAAAAATCAAAATCATACCATGCATATTCTCTGACCACAATAGAATGAAGCTAGAAATCAATAATTCAAGAATTCTAGAACATATGTAACCACATGGAGACTGCATAATATGCACCTAAGTGAATAATAAGTGATTGAAGATACAAAAGAGAAATAAAAAAAAATTTCTGGAAGCAAATGAAGGTGACAATGCAACATATAAAAACTTATGGGATACAGAAAAAGCAGTGTTAACAGAAAAGCTTATAGCAATTAGAGCCTACATCAAGAAATTGGAAAGGCACCAAATGAGTTATCAATGCATCCCAAGGACCTAGAAAAACAACAGCAAACCAACACAAAACTAGTAGGAGAAAAGAAATAATTAAAATTAGAGAAGAAATAAACAAAATTGAAACAACAACAACAAAAAAGCATCAGTGAAACAAAAAACTGGTTTTCTAAAAAATAAACAAATGTTTTCCAACTAACCAAAAAATAAAAAATGAGGGAAAAAACCCAAATTAATAAAATTGGAGATGAAAAGGGATATGTAACAAAAGACACCACTGAAATAAAAAGAATCATCAGAAATTACTACAGAGAGCTGTATGACAGCAAATCATGAAACCTAGAAGAAATGGATAGATTCCTGGAAACATATAACCTACATAAACTGAGCCATTAAGACATTGAAAACCTAAATAGACAGATAACCAAGATGGAAATTGAATCTGTAATAAAGACTCTCCCTGCAAAGAAAAGCCCGGAACTGGATGGCTTCACTACTGAATTCAACTAGAAATTAAAAGAAAAACTAACTCTATTTCTTCTCAAGATATTCAAAACATTTAAAAGGGAGATCCTCCAAAACTCCTTCTATGAAGCCAGCATCAGCTTAATTTCTAAACCTGAAAAATATGCAACCAAGAAAGAGAACTACAAACTAATTTCCCTGATGAACCTAGATGCAAAAATCCTCAAGAAAATACTAGCCAATTGAATCCAACAACACACCAGAAAGATCATTCACTCGGATCAAATGGGATTTATCCCAGGAATTCAGGGATACTTCAACATTTCTGAATAAATCAGTATGATACATCACATTAACAAATTGAGGAACAAAAACATATGATAATCTCAATAGTTGAACAGAAAGAATTTGATAAAATACAATACCGATTCATTATGAAAACTTTAAGCAAACTGGGTATAGAGGGAACATTCATCAACACAATCAAGGCAGTTTATTACAAACTCATGGCCAGCATCCTATTGAAGGGGAAAAGCTAGAAGCTTTCCTATGGAGAACTGGAACTAGACAAGGATGCTCACTCTCACCATTGCTATTCAATATAGTCCTGGAAGGTTTAGCGAAAGCCATTAGTCAAGAAAAAGAAAAAAACAGGGGGAAACAAATTAGGAAGAATGAAGTCAAAGTATCACTATTTGCAGATGACATGAATCTATATATAGGGGACCCAAAAGACTCCACTAAGAGGCTATTGGAGCTCATGAAAGAGTTTGGTAAAGTGGCAGGATATAAAATCAACACACAAAAATCAATAGCCTGTGTATGCATACACAATGCCATGGCTGAGAAAGAATGTCTAAGATCAGTCACATTCACAATAGCTACAAAAAATCAAATATCTTGGAATAAATTTAACAAAGGATGTCAAAGATTTCTATGATGAGAATCAAAATACATTAAAGAAAGAAATATAAGAACACAAAAAATAGGAAAACCTTCCATGTTCATGCATTGGGAAGAATCAATATCATCAAAATGTGCATACTACCAAAAGCGATTTATAGGTTCAACACAATATCGACTGAAATACTAAGGACATTCATCTCAGATACAGAAAAAATGATGCTGAAATTCATACAAGAAGCATAAGAGACCCAGAATAACTAAACCAATCTTATACAACCAAAACAAATCTGGAGGCATCACAACACTGGATTTCAAGACATATGACAGAGCAGTTATAATCAAAACATCCTGGTACTGTCACAAGAACAGATGGATAGACCAATGTAATAGTACAGAAATGCCAGAAATCAATCCCCCTTACCTCCTATCTTACCCCATTAAATCCATACATTGAATCAGTAAACCTCCAGAACTGTGAGAAACAAATGTCTATAGATTAAGCTATTTAGTCCACAGTACTTTGTTATAAGAGCCTGAACAAAACTGAGCCACTGAATAATCATTTCTAAGGTTTATATGGAAAAGCAAAAGACCTAGGATAGCCAGTACAAGAATAATGAAGAACAAATTCAGCATACTAACTACCTGATTTTAAAATTTACTATAGGCACAGAAGATTAAGTGTGCCTGTTTCTGAACAAACTTCCTGTTAGTGTGCCTGGGAAAGCAACGGAAGATGGCTCAGGTGCTTGGGCCATGCATGTGGGAAATTCAGATGGAATTCCTGGATCCTGGCATTGGCATTGTTCAGCCCTGGTTACTGTGGTCATTTGGGAAATGAATAAATAGATGGAAGACTTATGTCTACCTCTCATTTGCTCTGCCTCTAAAACAAAAATTTTAAAAATCTTTTAAAAATATATCTGTAAAGCTGGAGTAATGGTGACAGTTTACTTTTGGCAAAGTAATAAATATACAGGTAGATGAACTAGAATAAAGAGCCCACAAATAAATCCAAATAAATATAGTAAACTTATTTTAATCAGAGAAGAAAGAATAATACCCTTTCGACCAAATGATGATGAAAAATTAAAATGTCTGTATACAAAACAACAATGTAGAACTTATATATTTTCCAAAATGACTTCAAAGTTGGTTTTACAATGTGAAATGATACAACTTCTAGATGGAAAAAAAAAGAAAAAAAGGTATAATGCTAAGGGTTAGTGATAAATATGTAGCTACAGCATAAAGGCATGATTCAAGAAGGAGAAAATTGGTATTTTAGACATCATTGAAATTAAAATTTTGTTCTCAGCAAAAGATATTTTAAAGAGAATGAAAAGAAAAATGACAAACTGGGAGAAAATACTTGCAAAATGCACACATAAAAAGTCTCATATCAAAAACACACAATGAAACTTTAAAACCCTACAATACGAACGAGACAGCCCAATTAACAGTAGTCAGAAGATCTCATCATACATTTCACCAAAGAAGATATATGAATAGCACAGCAGGGTAATAGTAGTTAACAATAACATACTATAGTTTTCTAAATAGCTGGAAGAAAGACTTCTGAATGATCATACTACAAAGAAACCTTGAATATATGATACAATGGATGCTAATTATCCTAATTTGATCACTAAAATGTGTACTTGTATTGAAATATTAGATTGTACCTCAGAAATGTGTATGATTATTGTTTGTCAATAAATAAAATTAAATTTAAAAAAAAAGCTATGAATAAATACCCAACATTTGTCATTAGAGTACTGCAAAAGAATATCACAGTAAGATATGGCTGGCTGCCTATTGGCGTGGTTAAAACCCAAGATACTGCCAATATGAGATGGTGGTGGGGAAGCAGAGAAACATGAACATTTGGTTACTGTGAATGAAACAGCACAGTCACTTGGAAAGGCTGTTTGACAGCTTCTTAGGAAGCTAAACAGTCATGCCATATAATGCAGAAATTGCACTCATAAGTATTTACTGATTCATATTAAAACTTAGGTCAATAATAAGTCCTACATTCTTGTATTTATAGTGGATTTATTCAACGTTGCTCAACACACAAAGCACTACAAATGTTATTCCAGAGATGAATGGACAAACTAGAATATCTGTACAGTGGAATATTGTCTGGGAATAAAAAGAAATGGGCTATGAAGCCATGAGAAACATATGTACATCTTGAATACACATTGTTATGTGGCAGCAAGTCTGAAAATTGCTGTATATCATATTATTTCAATTCTATGTATTCTGTAAAATAGAAAGCCACAGAGACAATAAAAAAGATCAGTGGTAGATAAGGGTTTGAGCAGGGAGAGGTGAGGGGACATTTATTCAGCAATGAAGCTCTATGATAGAGTTTAATACTCTAATGGTAGATAAATGTCATTACAAATTTGTCAAAGGACACTGTAATTTCTAGCACAAAGAGTGCACCTTAATATATGAAATTCAAAAAATACTTTGGAAGGTTATGTGATGGAGCATGCAGTACAGAATATGACCCCAAAAATCTGCTGGTATTGAAAATTTAATAACCTTCCTGGTGGAGTTGGGAGAATATATTGGTGGCTTGAATAACTTTGAACAGGAGTGTGGTGTCTGTGTATAGGAAGCTGTGCCTATAAGTAGTATTCTAGTTGATACTATATGGGATAGCAATTCTGAAACCACTGTGCGTGTGTACTGGAACTGAACAATTTGGAGATTTTTCCTAGTTGGAGTATAAGCTCACAGACAATTAAGCTGAGAAGGCTTCATTGGAATATATGATAATGAATCTTGGTATCTAGTACAGGTGACCAACAAAAGGAATCAGATCTGCTTCGAGAAATGGCTGATTCTAGTACTCGTGCGGGTATACACAAGATCAGCTTTGCACATTGTGTGAAGTTAGATAAATAGAAAGTGATAAACACACACACACACACACCACACTCCCTCACACACATACCCACACACACACACACCCACACAATGTGATGGGGCATAGGAGTCAACTGAAAAGCTCTCAATCACCAAAGCTGAACAATTAAAAAAAAAAGCAAGTATGAATAAACAGAAATGAGAAACATGAAAGATAAGCCGAAATGTAAAATAAAATACCCGATTTCATCATGGCATAAGTAAGTCACTGGCTAATTAAATATGTAGGAGAAATTGGGCACATTTCTAGTTGTACCTTGTTCTAAATTCCTGTGCAAAACTGGAGGCTTTGAGTAGCCTTCTTCTAGGCGAAGAGGTGTCAGCATCTCACATGCTTCTCCTTCTTTCTTGCTCCATTTATATTTTCAGTTGTGTTATTTTTATCTGTTTTTGAAAACTTCTTTGTATCTATTTGAAAAGTGAGTGAATAAATACATACATTATTTATTCTAGTCTTTACTCTTTGAAAATCTTTTATCTTTGAACTTTTTCCTGAACGCATATTTGATTTGTTATAGTAGAGATTTATTATAAAGGTTTCCATGAGCAAGAAAAAAGAAAAAGCACAGAATATTCAGAAACTCATCCTCAAATTACTCTTTTTCATTCTCAGGATAAAAAATAAGTGCTTAAATGTTTAAATATTTTTACCTGTCATTTAGATGAACCTGGAGAAATGTCCCATTACAACTGTGTAGGTCAGGAGTGAAAATCCCTCGCTTGTTTAGTGAAGAACACTGTGCAAAAATATCCCTGGGTCTCAAGTTAAAGGTTGTGTGATGTTGTTTGAGTCTAATTAGTAATTAGCAATTAGTAATTAGAAGTGGAGCACCCTTGGGCCGGCGCCGCGGCTCACTAGGCTAATCCTCTGCCTTGCGGCACCGGCGCACCGGGTTCTAGTCCTGGTTGGGGTGCCGGATTCTGTCCTGGTTGCCCCTCTTCCAGGCCAGCTCTCTGCTGTGGCCCAGGAGTGCAGTGGAGGATGGCCCAAGTGCTTGGGCCTTGCACCCCATGGGAGACCAGGAGAAGCACCTGGCTCCTGCCTTCGGATCAGCGCAGTGCGCCGGCCGCTGACGCGCTGGCTGCGGTGTCCATTGGAGGGTGAACCAATGGCAAAGGAAGACCTTTCTCTCTGTCTCTCTCTCTCTTTGTGTCCACTCTGCCTGTCAAAAAAAATAAAAAAAATAAAAATAAAAAGAAGTGGAGCACCCATATGGGATGAACTGGCACCCATATGGGATGCTGGCATCACAGGTGCCAGCTTTACCCAGAACACAACAATGCTGCCCCATGTCCTTGTTATTTCTACTGAGGCCTACTGAATGTTTGTAGAAATGCTCTCAATGATAGCCAATCAACTTTCCATTTTGTATTTTTTTAAAGATTTTGTTATTTATTTGAAAGTCAAAGTTACACAGAGAGAAAAGGAGAGGCAGAGAGAGAGAGAGGTCTTCCATCCACTGGTTCACTCTCCAGTTGGCTGCAAAAGTCAGAGCTGCACTGATTCAAAGTCAGGAGCCAGGAGCTTCCTCCAGGTGTTCCCACATGAGTGCAGGTGCCCAAGCACTTGGGCATCTTCTACTGCTTTCCCAGGCCATAGGAGAGAGCTGGATCCGAATTGGAGTAGCCGGGGCTCAAACCGGATGCCAGGACGGCATGTGGCAGTCTTACCCACTAAACCACAAGGCCAACCCTCCATTTTGTATTTTATTTACTATACTCATTTATCATGATTAGAGTCATTCCAGGACTCAAAATTTTATCTCCTCAAAATACATGTTTTAAATCACTCTTTTGCTGTACTTAGCTTGTCCAATAGTTTTTTAACTAATTCTCTTTTCAGAATCCTCTCACTTCCCTCTGGTTCTCAAGGTTACTTCAAGGGTGATTTGCTCATATTGACCTGAGAGGAAAAGTGTGCACCTGTAATCTCTTATAGCATAATGTTCTTCTGTCAACTTGCTGCTCTTTATGGTACACTAGGCTTTGAACCAAAAGCTTTAGATATATTATCTCACTTAAACCACACGGATTTTTAATGAGGTGTTAGTACTGGAGGTGTAGATTTAGGAACAGTATGGCATCTATTAGACCCAAATATGATTCCAAATCCAAGTGCTTAACCACTTATGCTAATGACTTTTGTTAAGACTTTTTAACTTTTTAATTCTTGTTAAAACTTACTACATTCTTTGGGAATTGGGAGTTTTTGCTTGAACTAATTAATCATAGAAATTCTTTACCAAAAGAAAAATTTGTAGAATTGTACCTGGACAAATAAAAATGATCTAGACCTGCTCTGAAAGAATTAGCTCAAAATCTTGAAATCTAATTATTGCTCATTTATCCTTCTAGGTCTCCCATCTTCACCTTATCTTGGATGACTGAGGCATAAGGGTGACATCAGCAGGTCCCTCACCCTGTGGCCACCTATTGGATTTGAACAGTAGGAGCAGGCCAGGGAAGCAGGAAGGTGAGGCTGGGGCTTTTATTTTCCAGGATTTTTTTTCTATCAGGTTACCCGTTATTGGCTGCATTTCTCAACCAAAAGTTACAGCTTCACTTAAATAATGAATGAACTTCAGTCACATAGGTGTTCTTAGTGGTTTGTAAAACAAAAATAAATAAATAAATAATAGAATATTTATGAAAACAAGATAAAAGATTAATAAATTTTTTCTGATTGCTGGCGCTGTGGTGTAGCGGGTAAAGCCACTGCCTGCAGTGCTGGCATCCCATATAGGCACCAGTTCAAGGCCCGGCTGCTCTGCTTCTGATCCAACTCTCTGCAGTAGCCTGGGAAGCAGTACAAGATGGCCCAAGTCCTTGGGCCCCGGAACCTATGTGGGAGACCTGGAAGAAACTTCTGGCTCCTGGCTTCAGATTGGCACAGCTCTGGGGAGTGAACCAGCGGTTGGAAGACCTCTCTCTCTCCCCCTCTCTCTCTCTCTCTCTGCCTCTCCTTTTCTCTCTGTGTAACTCTGACTTTCAAATAAATAAATACATCTTTAAAATAAAATAATATAAATTTTCCCCTTTGGGTAAAAGTATGTTTTTTTGTCTTAGTTTAACATCTATTAAAAATCTTAAAGTACATTACTACAATAAGCTGGATATATCATTTTATCAACCTTATTAAAAATATAGTGCACAGTTTTTTCTTTAATTCATGATATTATTTTTGTGAATATGTAAATGTAGTAAAGTTTTGAAACTATTTTTCATGAAGGGGGTCATTTTTTGTTGATGCTATAACAACTTGGATATTACGTATCTGCACTAACATATGACATAATGTGCCTGGTTCTATCCTTTGTTTGGAATATTGGACTAATAAAAATAAATGTAAAAGAGAATCATCTATTAAAAAGTGGAATTAAAATTTCCTTTTCAAATTTTGAGTCAGTGTGGGGATTATGTGTCACTTCTGTTTAATATTAATATAAATCTAATTGTGTCTACACAATACTGTTCATTCTTCACCAACAGTTAGCATGTAGACTACATTCCATAAAGTAGATACAAAACGAATATTTGATAAATTATTAAGTACTCACTAGTCTCAACCCCAAAATTGAATCAGAAAGGATATATTAAACAAGTCTTACACATGTATTTCTGCATAAAATATTACTCTGGATGAAGCATAATGATTATTTTATACATATATAAAGGATTTTTACATCTGAATTAGAGAATTCATCTGCTTTCTCAGGCAAATGGGACCACCTATTTAATGCATTGGTTCATTGTTAGCATCCGCAAATCCAGGATCATTAATTTATTCTCTTTCCAGGAGTAAAGCCCAAGAAAAGAGGTGTGGGGGGGGGAGTATTGCCATTAAAAACCAGCCCTTCTGGGCTGGCGATGTGGCATAGCAGTGAAGGTGCAGCCTGCAACACCTGCAACCCATGTAAGGCACCGGTTTGAGTCCTGGCTGCTTCAGTTTGGATGCAGATCTCTGCTAAGGGGCCTGGGAAAGCAGCAGAAGATAGCCGAAGTGCTTGGGCCCCTGTAGCCACAAGCTACAAGAAGAAGCCCCTGGCTCCTGGCTTTGGATTGGCCCAGTTCTGGTTGTTGCGGCCTTTTGGGGAGTGAGCCAGCAGGTGGCAGAACTTTGTCTCTATCCCTCTCTCTCTTGTCTGTAACTCTGCCTCCCAAATAAATAAATAAATCTTAAAGAAAACACACACACACACACAAAACAAAATGAAAAAACAACTTTTAAATCTTAAATTCTGTAAGACTAAAAGACTTTTAATCCTTAAGAGATTTTTCCTTTTATATTAAAGTAAAAATTATTTACGGCAACTTTTACTGTTTCACAATTCCATGGTGTATGTTCCTTGTAGTCATACATGTAGGAATATCCAGGTGGCCACTGAAGTAATCAGAATCCAGAACATATCTGGCCCAGGTCTGGTATCTCCAAGTCAGCATCCAATGCTGTTTAGGCTAAAAATAACCAGAGACTAGTTTTTCTTAGCTTTGAATTTCAAATATACAAAATTACTCTGTAAATGCTTTTTCTGTTGTAAAATCTATTAGTAATTAGTTCTATTTACTTGCTGTGTACTGGGTACTTTTATGAATATTGCTACTGTTTATAGATAGATGTAAACTGATTACACATTTTGGTAATCATGAATTATACTTGTGTGTGCATTCTTCCATATATAATTTGACAGACACTCATTCTAAGAATGGAAGTGCTAGATCATAGTGCATTCATATGATTGGTTTTAGCAAATACTGCCAAACAGCTTATCCATGAGGAGGACCCAGAAACACCTGAGATTTGTTATCTATCCACTTCCTTGTTACACTTGTTGTATTTCATTTTCATTTTAACCATTCTAATATACTTGTAGTATTTTTATTCTCATTTTAATTTTCAATTTTCTAATCATTAGTTATCAGTATTCTGACTGATTTTAGCAGTTCTGTATATATTCTGAAGCTAAGTTCTCAATTGAATATATTTTAAAATATTTGTTCCAGTAAACCTCATCTATTGAGTCTCTTAATAAACCCTTATTGACTTCTTTTTAAAGATTTTACTTATTTGAGAAATGGAGTCACAGACACAGAGAGAGAGAGTGACAGAGAGACAGAGAGAGCTCTTCCATCCAATGGTTCACTCCCCAGATGGCTGCAAAGGCTGGAGTGGAGCCTGAAGCTGAGAACCAGGAGCCTCCTCCAGGTCTCCCATTCGGCACCAGGGCCCAAGTACTTGCACCATCTTCCACTGCCTTCCCAAGTCATAGCAGAGCTGAATTGGAAGAGGAACAGCTGCAACTTGAGCGGGTGCCCACATGGGATGCCGGTGCCACAGGCCAGCCCTCTTATTGATCTTTGAAGCTCTTAATTTTGAAAACACCATATTTTACTCTTTTGTGGTTAATGTATTTTGTGTAATGTTTCAGAAGTTTTTGCCTATTCCAAGATAAATAATGTATTCTTCTGTGGTTTATTTTAGAGAACTGAAAGTATTATCTTTTACACTAAGTGTATGATTAATTTTTGTGTTACCTTTAGTCCATGGAAGCAGCCCCCAACAAGATTATACCAATTCAGGAAAATTTGAATTCCCACAAGAAATAAATTGGCATAGAATGAATTCTCATATCTCCTAAGGACATCGTCCCCTACTATGCACCTAGAAGGAGAGCATTTATCTAAGTGAGCAAAGAGAAATCGTCCAATTTTCTTAACTTAAATAGCTTTGTGTAGAACAAATTAGTAATGGAAAGTCTATGATCAATGATTCTCATGCATCCATTAAGAAGATTCTTCCAACTGTGCTCACCAAATAGGTGTTTAGAATTCACAAAATTTCCACTCTCAGAAAAGGTAGGCTTTTATTGTCAGCTAAAATTTATTTACCCTAGGTTTGCCATATGGACTCAAGCAGGAAGACATCTTAAAATACACATATTTCATGTTGATATTAATTTATTTGTTCTTCTTAGCTTCAATTTTGTTGACAGTAACTGAATGTTAACAAAGATTACAAAAACAAGTTAGAAGATATGGTTACATCTGTAAAGAGTCCACTATGACAAATGTGACTATTAGATATTCCCAAGAAAATGACGAGAAGCAGATTCTAAAAGCAAAAACAAACAAAAAAACCCAGCAATATGCTTCCAAATTCTCCCCAACATTTCTGATTAGAGATTTAGTCAATGAATTACTTCTGGTTGTGGAAATATTGCAATATAAACTAAATTAGTAACCATGAGTTATTATTCTTTTCTGGGTCTATATTTTATTTATTTCACATTATTTATTGATGTGGAACATTTTTTCTTCAAACTGACTTACTAGATCATCAGTAAAGTTAAATGAAGGCAAAAGCATCTATAGAACAGAGGTGAACAGATGAATGCGACATACAAGATGTCCTCACACTCAAAAAACATGAACAGCCGCCTTATTTAACTCCTCTTCTCTGAACTTTGTCAAATATTTAAAGTAACATTCTCACTACCTCATGGTTTTTTCCCTAGCTCTTTCGCCTCCATTAAAGAACCCACACAGGGTACCCCCATTAAGTGTATCAATTCATTGTGTTCAGAAGATGAGAAAATTCAAGTTTCTGTGTCTGGCAGAAACTACTCATTTCTAAGTATGTAAAAATGAACTAGCTGCTTGTGTGGCAAAAGGTGCAATGGAAGTGACAGGTTGAGCAACAAGTGGTAATTGAGAACACCACACCTACCTGGGCCAAGCTCCATGAAGTTTCCTGACAGCTGCTATTCCCCAAGGGTGCTCATCATAATAGATAAGCCATTCATGTAGGCTGAAGGAATAAAAGTAAACAGCACTCAGAACTGTCATTTCCACTTTGGTAGAAGACGGGAGAACAGAGAAAAAACAGGCTTAACCAAAGAATTTAAAAAAAAAAAAAACTTATAAATATTGTAACTGGACTCTATTTATTAGCCATTTTTCTCACTAGAAGTCAGTCTATAAGAGAGTACAAGACCAACCATCATCTTCCTCTTCCATTGCTCAGTTTCCAATACTTAGAAACCAACTTCCACCTAGTAACATCAAAGCCCTTGAAATGTGTAGCATAAAAAACCTAGGTATTCAGTTACTTTTTTAAAATGTATTTATTTATTTATTTGAAAGGCAGGTTACAGAGGCAAAAGCAGAGAGAGAGAGAGAGAGAGAGAGAGAGGTCTACCATCCGCTGATTCACTCCCCAAATGGCTGCAACAGGTGGAGCTGGGGTGATCCAAAGCCAGGAGCCAGGAGCTTTTTCCTGGTCTCCCATGTGTGTTCAGGTGTCCAAGCACTGGGGCCATCTTCTACTGCCTTCTCAGGCCATAGCAGAGAGCTGGATCAGAAGTGGAGCAACAAGGTCTTGAGCTGATGTTAATATGGGATGCCGGCACTGCAGATGGCCGCTTTACCCGCTATGCCACAGCTCTGGCCCCTTCAGTTACTTTTTTAAGATGTTCTATGTGGCAGAGATCATAAATTACTGGATAGATTGTTGAAATAAATTAGTTTGGGTCATACTGAACTATTCCTGTCAAACCAATTTGTTATCTTTGATTTAAAATGATAAAAAGTGATAGCTTGTGAATAGGATCACCAGGAAAGGCTACCTTCTCTACATTCACACCACCTTGTGTGTAATTCTTATTGTCAATGAGATTTAGATTTTCCACAGAATGCTGAATGGAAACTACGAATTGGAAATGATTCATATGTGTGAACTTTCTGGCTTACTGCCTGACAAGCACTCCTTAAATATTATACTTATTCACTCTTACCCTTTTAATTGTATTCATTCAAAATAAATTGGAAGCAGAGGAGCTCATTTTTAAAGTAAATGATAATTTTAGAAATAAAGAGGAATTGTACATGCATGTGCAAATCTAACCATACAGTTTATCAACTCTAATTATGTATATGATAGGGAATTGTACAGGCTTGGACATCAGTTGATCTGGATGTGAATGTCTAATATACATTTATTGACTGACTAACTTTGGATAATTGTGGGATTTTTGGCCTTAGTTTCTCCGTATGTGAAATATTGATAATATTATCAACACCCTAAAGAAGCCAGTGAAATAATATCTGAGTTTCAATTGGATTCATTTTTATTAATTTAGAGGGCATATCAAAGGTTGTAATAGGAGCCTAACACATCTGTAGTAATTCAAGATAAATGTAGACAAATTTAAAATAAATATGCCCAAAGAAAAAAATGGAGACCCTAAAAGAAGATTCAAGTACTAAAGTGTAGCCTTTAACTACTGAGTGGAGACTGACTTGAAATAGAACTATTTCACTGTTGTAGAAAATTAATGTGCCTCATGTTCAGTGTGAAAATTACCCAATTCAAGTGATGTCTTTTGGTCAAACATGATAGAAGTGTTCCAATTTGTGGAAATTTGACTGATTTGGAAAACATTTCCATAGATTCCTGTTTCTAAAAGTGATATAACCCTCACGGAAAAAAGAGATCATTCTTTAAGATTGCAATGCCTTAACTGATGTGATAGATAACAGGTGTGCTCTCTATAGAAAGTCTTTGACATTTTGGATGGTAGCCTGGCCCACAGAGTCATCTTTCACTAAGAAACATGACATGTGCACAGTTTTTCACATTTAGAAGAAAGGCAGTGACAAAAATCCTTCAGAACAAATGTTCCATTGGGATCCAGCTGTTTTACTAAAATGTATAGAAGGGGTTATCATAACATAAATCAATAAGAGGGTTTATGCTATGCTTTAATTTTTATATTATTATTATTATCATTATATTTTAAAGGAATAGAGACAGTGATATAAAGCTCCCATCTCCTTGTTCACTTCCCAATTGCCTGTAAAAGCTAGGGCTTAATCAAACTAAAGATCCTGGTATCCTATGAGGTGGGCTGGAAGCCACTCTCACAGGATAGTCATCATTGCTGCCTCCTAGGCTGCTTATTAGCAGGGAACTGAAATAAGGAAAAGTGCTAAGACTCAAACCCACATTCTCTAGTATAGAATGGGAGCATCCCAACTATTGTCTAAACCACTATGCCGAATGCCCACCCAATTTCATTTTTAAAGAATAGTGTCTGCAAATACTAGCTGATAGAATAAAAAAAGGGAGAGAACGATCCAACATGGGAAGTGAGATACACAGCAGATCCATAGAATGGCAGATGTCCTAAACAGCACTCTGGCCTCAGAATCAGCCCTTAAGGCATGCGGATCCAGCTGAAAAGCCCATGAGAGTATTTCAGGCATGGAAAACCAAGACACTCTGGGTGGAAAAAAAAAAAACCTAAATGAAAGATCCCAGTAGAAAGAACGGGTCATCAAAGAAGGAGGTACCTTTCTCTGAAGGGAGGACAGAACTTCCACTTTGACCATGGCCTTGTCTAAATATGATCAGAGTCAGTGAACTCAGGGGGCTTCCATAGCCTTGGCAACTCATGACAAGAGCCTAGGGTGATTACTGAGGCCATAAACAAGAGTGTCAATTTGTTAAGTCAACAACAGGAGTCACTGTGCACTTACTCCTCATGTAGGATCTCTATCCTTAGTGTGCTGTACATTGAGATTTAATGCTATAACTAGTACTGAAACAGTATTTTTCACTTCATGTTTCTGTGTGGGAGCAAACTGTTGAAATCTTTACTTAATGTATGCTAAACTGATCTTCTGTATATAAAGATAATTGAAAATGCATCTTGATGTGAATGGAAGGGGAGAAGGAGTGGGAAAGGGGAGGGTTGTGGGTGGGAGGGACGTTATGGGGGGGAAGCCATTGTAATCCATAAGCTGTACTTTGGAAATTTATATTCATTAAATAAAGTTTAAAAATTTTCTTCAATATTATACAGTTTATAGTAATATAAAACTATATACAAATAAATTTAAATGTCAAAGGTTAATATTGTGATTTGCAGATTATTTAGTATCATAAGCATTGTGTTTTATCAAAGACAGTGAATTATTGTATGTAATACTCTCCTATTTTATTTTGGCACAAATGGCTGGAAATGGGTAATGCGATGTACCCCAAATACTGCCTTTACTTGACAATCTCTTCCTAAAAGTTGCAGTCTTTGTTATTTTCTTAAATGTATGTTGTCTTCACAGAGCTAACAGAAATACTAAACCAAATTACTAAATACTAAATACTAAACTAATTACTAAGCATAGAAGTATGAATTCTATTTTTAATTACTAAGGAGTTAATAAAATACTTGGTGTAACCATATAAAGCAAATATATGAACTCATTTGTTGTATTCTCATATTTGTTAAGTCTATGAAACATTGAGTAATCTGTTGCTAACCTGGATCAGAGGCAGGAAGAGTCGTTGCGATTAAGTGACAGGTAAGGAAGTGAAGGTAGAAGAGAAGGGGTTTCTGTAGAAAAGAAGGAGCAGAAACAGCTTTGCAGAAGTACAAGGAGATGCAGAGGTAGAAATACACTCCGTGCATTACATGGGCAGTATGCAGGTTAATTGGTAATGAGGGTCTGAGGAGGAAAATGAGGAATACTGAATTTGGAAAAGGTGATTGAACATTAAAATATATAGAGATAAACTGTAAAACTTAGTTTGGTACTTTGCTTTTCTAGTCTCTAAAAATGATTGAACAAAGACATGGTACAACCAATTGGTGATTGTTTCTTTTATTGATGTATCCAGAGGCAATGCTGAATGATTGAAGTAAGAAGTGCCCAGAGCAAGAAGAGGCCATGGGAGGCTGTGGCACACAGAGATGCGGCACTCAGATCCCCTACAAGAAAAGTCACCGCCCAGTTGCCAGAAGGGTAGCTAACTGACAGCACCAGAACTCAGAGGTGGGAACCTCTGTTCTCTACCTCAGGGCACTCTAGCTCTATGCTGCAAGGTGGTGGTAGAAAGGGCCAGCTATTTCCACTCAAAAATCCATCTAGTTGCTAATCTCTAGAGACTAGAGTCCACATTCATTTTTTTCTCATTTAACAACTTTGCATTGAATCTGTTATCAAGTCTTATCAGTTTGTTTTCCAGCATCTACCCTCAATCTTTTTAACTTATTCCATTTCCAAATCCTAGCCCAAATCACACTTTTACTTAGAATAACACTACTTAGAACTATCCAAATTCAATTGTTAATGTTTGTTTATTTTTCCACCACAGAAAAAGCAATTTCAAATGGTTCAGTTTACTAAGATCCTAGCTTGCCTTGATACTTTCACTTATTACTGATATCATTAGGGATTAGGTTAAGTTGTGCATTGCAGACAACACTTGATTGCAGTGTATAAAGGCTCCCTCTTCTCTTACAAGACAAGGAGTCTGGAGGTAGTTTTCAAAGGCTGGTGTGATAGCTTCATAGTAATCAGAAGGCCAGGTCCATTAATCCTTCTACTCAGCTAGCCTCAGGGTCACCATTTGTTCCGAGACAACCAGCAGCACTCCCTCCATCATGCCAATGCCAATGCCAATGCTTCAGGCTACGCAAAGAAGCAGTGGTGGGTAAGACCATGCCACCTAGACTCAATAGCTCATTCCAAGCAGACCTCCTAAAGCTTCCACACAGAGGCTTAAACGTTCTAAGTAAATAGAGACAACTTCCCACAGCTGATTTTGGGAAATACCAATATAATGTCAGCTAATTATAAAGTAAGGAGAATGGATACTATGCACCTGCCCTTTATATAATTATTTCTAGAGTAGCCAAAGTGATTTTTTTTAAACTAAACTCCTTCTTTCACTTTGATGTATTAGTTTTTCCTTATTGTCCTTTATTTCTGCCCCAGTGTGCCTTCCAGGATATTATATTTCATGTAATCACTGTTTTGCTCATTTTTCTGGCTTTCCTTGTCTTTGATAACGTTGACAGTTTTGAGGAGTTTTGGGCAGATATTTGATGAAATTTCCCTCGATTCAGGTTTGCCTGGTGTTTTTCTCAAGGTTAGGCTGCGAGTTTCTGGGAGGAAGATGACAGAAGGAAGCACAGTTCTCAACATATTGTCAACATGATTTGTCATTGATGGATGTTGAGCTCGATCACCTGACTAAGGTACTGTTGAGGTGTCTTGTGTTACTGTAGAGTAACTTCCCCCATTTCTTTTTTTGTAAATTTTTTTGACAGGCAGAGTTAGACAGTGAGAGAGAGAGAGACAGAGAGAAAGGTCTTCCTTCCTTTGGTTCACCCCTCAAATGGTTGCTACGGCCAGTGCACTGCACAGATCTGAAGCCAGGAGCCAGGTGCTTCTTCCTGGTCTCCCATGTGGGTACAGGGCCCAAGGACCTGGGCCATCTTCCACTGCACTCCCAGGCCACAGCAGAGAGCTGGACTGGAAGAGGAGCAACTGGGACTGGAACCCGGAGTGCTAGCGCTGCAGGCGGAGGATTAGCCTAGTGAGCCGCGGCGCCGGCCATTTTTTTTTTTTGTAAATTTAAGATGTATTTATTTGAAAGGAAGAGTCACACACACATACACATACACATGCACACACGCAGAAAGAGAGAGAGAGGAAGAGAGAGAGAGATCTTTTACCAACCGGTTCACTCCATATATGGCCACAATAGCCAGGGCTGGGCCATGGCAAAGTCAGGTGCCAGGAACTCCATCTGGGATCTCATGTGGGTGGCAGGGGCCCAAGCAATTGGCCATCATCCACTGCCCTCTCTGGGCTCATTAGCAGAGAGCTGGATCAGAAGTGGAACAGCTGGACTTGAACCAGTATTCGGCTATGGTATGGCAATGTCACATGCAGCATCTTATTTTTTTTTATTTTTTTATTTTTTTTATTTTTTTGACAGGCAGAGTGGACAGTGAGAGAGAGAGACAGAGAGAAAGGTCTTCCTTTGCCGTTGGTTCACCCTCCAATGGCCGCCACGGCCGGCGCGCTGCGGCCGGTGCACCGCGCTGATCCGATGGCAGGAGCCAGGAGCCAGGTGCTTTTCCTGGTCTCCCATGGGGTACAGCGCCCAAGCACTTGGGCCATCCTCCACTGCACTGCCTGGCCACAGCAGAGAGCTGGCCTGGAAGAGGGGCAACCGGGACAGAATTCGGCGCCCCGACCGGGACTAGAACCTGGTGTGCCGGCGCCGCTAGGCGGAGGATTAGCCTAGTGAGCCGCGGCACCGGCCAGATGCAGCATCTTAACCTACTGTGCCACAGTGTCAGCCCTACTTCCTCCATTTCTGAACTGCACCATTTGGAAACAAGTCTTTGCGTGTAACTAGACGTAAAGGGTACACCAGCTTCTTGAAGTGTTTGTATTTAAATGGACAACTTGGAATACTCTATTCAAGATTTGTATCTTTATTTATTTAATGATGTATTATATTTGTATGTACTCACAGATATTTATTTTATGCTTTAGGGGATCATCTACTATTATTATTTTTATTTAGTCACTCAAATGCTTCCAGCTTTGGCCAGTGAGAGTTCTTTCACTGGACTCCTGAGCTGTCCTCGTTCATTCTATAATTTCATTTTTCATACTCCTTTTCTTCTTGAAAATACAAGATATTCTAGTCACATTTTGTACAGTCCCTGCATCAACCCTAAAATTATCCATTTCTCTCCAAGGAGTTCTTATTCCTTTACTTAGAGATTGGTATTAGAAATCAGGAAGGAAACTAGATGTACTATTACTACTAGGATATCATTGCTATTGCTCCCTTCTAGTGTGCAAAACTAGGAAATACATGGACACATAGTGATTTTATATATATATATTTATATATATGTATACACACATATTCATACTTTGATAACATACTTATGTATCCAATAGTGTCTAGGTTAAGCTAAGGGGCCATATTAATGGGACTGATTTTAATCCTGTACCCCATGATTTACTCTTGCTTTCCTCCTTGTTTATCTCAATTAATGGACTCCTAAATACATGATTCAGAAACTTCCTGTCCTCCACCTGTAACCTATAGTTGTCCCCATCTTAGAATAAGCTACAACTCATAACTTTTACCCAACAATTCTTACGATACACTAGATGAACTAAATTCATTGTTTTCTTGAGAACAAAGACGTTTTAACTACTTCTCTTTTCATACATATTATGAGAAAACAAGATTAAATAAACACCATATTAATTTGTTTGAACTGTTAGTTCCATAGTCAAATACATTCTGTTAATGAATTCTTAATCAACCCATACAATTTCCATTTAACCAATTATTAATTACATTGTACCTTATTGATGTAAAAACAAAGCCATATTAAATTTGGAGAAATGTTCCTCAAGCTTTTATCCACCATGAATCAGTTAATCATGGTTGCTCCTGACCTGGACTAACAAATTCAAGAAAAATCAGATGGAGCTGCAACAACATGCATTATATGTGTGAATGTTCCCATGTCAGAATGTTACAGTGTTTGCAATTTGGAAATGAATCTACATCAAACTCAGCAATAAATGAAATTTACCCTACCTTTAATTTTTTTAATTTTAATGTTAGAAAACAGTGTCTTCATAGTCTTACTCTTAGGAAAGAGAAAGGAGTTTTGGAGGTTATTAAAAGGGTTTAATTGAGATATGCCTTTGAGAACCTCATCAACTGTGGAGATATTCTTCATGGTAGGTGAGTGAATAAATACATGAAAGTTGAAATGTGAAATTTCAACTTGAAGGAAAATAAAGAAGAAATTCCATATCATCTCTGTGCACTGATGTTTGGAACATATTTCATCATGTTCTGTTATCTAATGTATACATGGTTTTTAAAGGATTTAATGATGGGGGAAAATTCAATTATGTATTCAATTTTGAGTTTCTCCACAGTTCATTTTCTTTTTATTTTTAAAAAAGATTTATTTATGGCCGGCACCGCGGCTCAATAGGCTAATCCTGTGCCTGCAGCACCGGCACAGCGGGTTCTAGTCCTGGTCGGAGCACCAGATTCTGTCCCGGTTGCCCCTCTTCCAGTCCAGCTCTCTGCTGTGGCCTGGAAGTGCAGTGGAGGATGGCCCAAGTGCTTGGGCCCTGCACCCACATGGGAGACCAGGAGGAAGCACCTGGATCCTGGCTTCGGATCAGCACGGTGCACCAGCCACAGCAGCCATTGGAGGGTGAATCAACGGTAAAAGGAAGACCTTTCTGTCTGTCTCTCCTCTCTCACTGTCCACTCTGCCTGTCAAAAAAAAAAAAAAAAGATTTATTTATTTATTTGAAAGTCAGAGTTACACAGAGAGAGAAGGAGAGGCAGAGAGAGAGAGGTCTTCCATCCTCTGGTTCACTTCCCAATTAGCCACACCAATTGACCACAAAGGCTGAAGTTGTGCTGATCCAAAGCCATGAGCCAGGAGCTTCTTCCTTGTCTCCCAGGTGGGCGCAGGGGCCCAAGGACTTGGAACATCTTCCACTGCTTTCCCAGGCCATAGCAGAAAGCTGGATCGAAAGTGGAGCAGCCAGGTCTCGAACCGGCGGCTATATGGGATGCTGGCACTGCAGGCGGTGGCTTTACTCCCTATGACACAGTGCAGGGCCCCACAGTTCATTTTCTTAAGAAGTAACGATAGCTTTTTCTCAACATTGCATTTTCTCAGCACTGAAATGAAAGGGTCAAGGTTTTTTTTTTTTTTTTTTTTTTTTTTTTTTCCAGGCAGAGTTAGACAGTGAGAGAGAGAGACAGAGAGAAAGGTCTTCCTTCTGTTGGTTCACTCCCCTAATGGCTACCGCGGCCGGCACTGTGCCAATCTGAAGCCAGGAGCCGGGTACTTCCTCCCGATCTCCCATGCAGGTGCAGGGACCCAAGCACTTGGGCCATCCTCCGCTGCCCTCCCCAGCCACAGAAGAGAGCTGGACTGGAAGAGGAGCAATCGGGACTAGTACCTGGCACCCTAACTGGGACTAGAACCACGGGTGCTGGCGCCACAGGCGGAGGATTAGCCTAGTGAGCCACGGAGCTGCCAAAAGGGTCAAGTTTTGAATGTAGCAAATACATTAAAATGTCTTCCTAAATAATTTTTTGCTTATTTCTTAATTCTGAAGAATTTCTACAATTGGATTTCTCATTTTTATAAAATAACTGTGGGTTTGTTACACACAGTTGATTGGCATGAAGGCAGTGTCTTGCTATACCTAATATGTAGCCTAATTCTAAAATATTATTTCAGTCTCTACATTGACTCACAAAAGAATTGCTTGATAAATAGGAAAACTTTTCTCAGTGAAAAACACTGAATCAGCACCTTCCCTTAAATGACGACTCCAGGTGTGCCAGGAGCTGATTCATGCTTTGCTGGGATTTCATCCAACTGCATAGGAGCAATCACTCTTTCTTTTACAGTGTCTTATGATAAGCAAACTAGCCAGCATTCATTCTGGTTTTACCTCAGTCATAGGATTTTTCATTAACTTTGGTACAGGTTGTTAAGCTTCTAGGTAATCCAGTCTTTTAGGACATGTTTTTGCTATGACTAATATGAAAGTAATTCAAAATGTGCATGGAAAGGAATAGAATTAAAAGATGTTTATATAAGAAATTTTGAAATTTAGAAATTTATGCATGAAGTGAATATGAAATTTATGCATGGGTTTTTATAATACACATTTTTTCATGAACATTTTAACTCCCCCTGAATGCATGAATTTTAAATTTTGTGATACCAAAATAAATTTATCTTTTGATTTTATTTGCCACAAAAATTTTAAAAAAGATTTACTTATTTTATAGTAAAAGTGACAGAAAGAGACACACACACACACAGAAACACACACACACACAGACAGAGAGATCCTCCATCTGCTGTCTCCGCCCCAAATGGCCACATGCAATGAATGGGCCAGGCTGAAGCCATGAGCCTGGAGCTCCATCTAGGTCTCCCAGGAGGGTAGCAGGAATTCAAGTACTTAAACCATCATTCTTACTTCCCAGGCACATTAGTAGGAATTGGGTCAATCGAAGGGAGAGAAACAGAGATGTTTTGTTTACTGGTTTTCTCCCTAGATGACTGTGATGGCCAGTTCTTAGCCAGGCAGAATTCTGCCAGGCTGAAGGCAGGAGCCAGGAGCTTCATCCAGGTCTCCCATATGGGTGAAGGGGCCCAGATACTTGGGACATTTTCTGCTACTTTCCCAGGCCATAAGCAGAGAGTTGGATTGGAAGCAGAGCAGCCAGAAAACAAACTGGTGTCCATATAGGATGCCAACATCACAGACAGTGGCTTTTTGCAGCTATACCACAATGCTGACCCCTAACAGGCCAATTTTTAAGTTGATAATTTTTATGGCTTGTGAATGATGTTATAAATATCCAAATGGCCTTTGGCAGATAAAAGTTTCCCCACAGCTGTGGTTAATTGTCTTGTAAGCTGTCAGTGAAAAAAATAACTACTTTTTTACTCCTTTGATCAAGTTGTAGAGAGCCATTATTTTCAGCAAATAAAAGTCATACAAAGTTTTCTGGCTTTATGTCATTTCCTGACAACATTTATAAACACTAATATACAAAAAAACTAAGGATTTTCAGTACCATAACAACAAATTTTGATAATTATCTTTGTGATTTGTTTTTAAAAGCTGATTTTTGTGCAATCCTAACATTTCAATATTTACTCTTCACTAATATTCAAAATCACTTTGTTTGGGTCATGTTTTCTATAACCATTTATGCTGTTATTCTAAGTTTTTTTCATTTTTATACTATTTACGTTAGTATTTTATTTACTAGAAATTACCATATTTTGCTTTAATGAATATTTCTGAGTCATTGATCCATGGTAGTGAATTGGTGGCATGATAAATAATATTTTAATAACAGAAACAGAAATGTGACAAAATTAAACAGTGACATGTGGGAGTGAAAATAGGCTGCCCAAGGTGAATGCTATGTAGTCAACCTAAGATTGACAGGGATCAATTCCCTTACTAGGCATGCTTATTACTATCCTTGAATGCAAAGTTAAATGTACAATAAAAAATTCAATATACATAAATAGCAGTTAACTCAGTAATCTGAAGCTGAAGATCAAAACTAGTGCAAAAACCTATGATGAAAAAGATACCAGTCTTCTAAAATAGTATCAGCATGTGGCTGCATGAAGGAGTCTGCCTTTTTCCCTGAGAATCCAATGTGGGACTTCAAGACATTGCCAGACATCATGAAAGCTCTAGGTAAAATGATTCCCAGGACACACAAGTACACTGTGGAGTGTTTATTAACTGCACTGCCTGTGCCTTTCCTTCTGCAGCTGCCACAGGAGTTGTGAGTCATGCAACAGACAGGCAGGTACTATGAGCATAAGAATGCTAAGAAAACTTCATTGAGAAAAACTCACCATTCTATGTTTATGCTCTCTGATTGAAAATTGTGTATTATATGTGTGTGTGTGCTTTGTGACACTGAACTATGGTATGGTTTGTAAAATTTCTTTATTAACTGCAGAGATGATTCACATATAAACTATCACCACGATAGTTGTTAAGGATACCCTGCACTTTATTTTCTACCATTTGTAAAGATAATAGTTTCCAAAATTACATTATTCACACGCCATCATGATATAATAGACTGTTTCATTTGTGCTATCATATATAACTATACTAAATGGAAAATTAAATATCTCAGTTGTGTTTCAATTATCTTTTACATGGAATTGTTCAAGATGAAGTGAGGTTGATATTCATCGTGGTAATGACCTAGTCCCTGTAACTTTGAAAAAACATGGTAGTGTTATGTATTCTGCTTTGGTACACAATTTTAGTTAAAATATGTCTTAACATGTTTCAAAAATGTGCAGTAATGAATCAAACATTTTAAATTTAAGCTCTAGTCTTCCTGCATCAAAAGAAAAATTTAATTTCTCTCAATAATATATAAAATGTTTGCAATCCCTGAGCAAATGAATCATCTCTGCAGTTAATAAAGAAATTTTACAAACCATACCATAGTTCAGTGTCACAAAAAGAAAACATACCAGAAAATAGTAAGGAAAACCGCAATTTTATGTGAGATTTCACATTCTCAAAAGCATAAGATCACGTTGCAATTGTTTCTTCTACTGAAGCAAGGGCATGAGTCTTACTGTAGTGTGACAGGAGCACTTGCACAACTGTCACAGGGGTCAACCATATCTTTCCCTTCTCTGGCTTCCAGGAGTTCTGGAAGCTCTTCAAACATGAAACGTCTTCTCTACCATGTATGTCCTGGAATGTGACCTGGGTGTGAGGAGCAAGCAGCTCCCTAAAAGTGAGGCTTTCTAGCAGCAAAAATCAGAATCCATCCATTGACCAAAATGGGACTCAGATTTTCTGAACCAAAGAATGTAGTTTTGAGTGCAGAAGAAATTTAAATAGCTGACATAATGCAAACACTAAAAATAAATTTTGTTTTCTTTTCATTTGAGATGATAGATAGACAGATAGATAGATAGATAGATGTATAGATATAGATTGAGTGAATTCCTATCCACTGGTTTATTCCTCAAGTGCCCACAACATTTCACGTCTGGGGCTGGATTAGTGCTAAAGCTGAAAGCCAAGAACTCAATCCAGATCTTTCGTGTGGATGGCAGGAACCCATGGGCCATTACTGATTCTTTCCATGGTCTGCACTGATGGGAGCTGAGGCCAGGAGCTGGAGCAGGGAATTAATCCCAGCAGTCCCATGTGGGATAACATGCATCTTAAATGGCATCTTTTTTTTTTTTATCTTAACTGTTGAGCTAACTGCTCTCCCCACAACTTCTTTCTAAAATAAATTAGCAAAAATATTTTAAAAGATTTATTTATTTATTTGACAGAGTGACAGAAAAAGAGGAAAAGGCACAGAGAGATATTGCATCCACTGGTTCACTCCCCTAAGGACTGAAATAGCCAGGACTGAGACAGGCTGAAACCAGGAGTTTGAAACTCCTTCTGGATCCATCATGTGGATGCCAGATGCCTAAGGAGATGGGCCATCTTTCACTGCTTTCCCAGGAACATTAACAGGGAGCTGGATCGGAAGTTGAGCAGCCAGAACTAAAATTGGTACTCTGCCATGAAAAGCCAGCACTGCAACAGGTAGCTCAATTTGCTGGCTCCAATTGGCATATTCCTTTCCCCTTCAATTGATTTAGTCTTGATGATGCCTCAATTCAAGAAATAACTCAAGAAACAATTAATGGGGCCAGCATGGTGGTGTAGCAGGTGAGTTTCCAGCTCCTGGCTTCTACCTACTCCATCTTTGATTGTTAGGGGCATTTGGAGGTTGAATCAGTGGTTGAGAGCTCTTTTCTCTCTCTAACTCTTTCTTTCCCTAATTTTCTTTGTTTCTGTGTCTCTCAAAAAAAAAAAAAAAGAACTGAAAGAATAATAAATTTTGTGTGACTTTAATTCATTTTCCCAGTGGCTGATCCGAAGCCAAGAGCCAGGTGCTTCCTCCTGGTCTCCCATGCGGGTGCAGGGCCCAAGCACTTGGGCCAACCTCCACTGCGTTCCCGGGCCACAGCAGAAAGCTGGACTGGAAGAGGAGCAACCGGGACAGAATCCTGCACCCCAACCAGGACTAGAATTCAGGGTGCCAGCTCCGCAGCAGAGGATTAGCCTAGTGAGCTGTGGCGCTGGCCAGAGAATATATATATATATACTTTCAATCATTGTCACGCAGTGATAAACCCTTGCACAATTGAAGTCCAATATAACAATAGGAAATTGATATTAATACAATCTGTTGTCTTTATTCAAGTATCTTCAGTTTCATTTGAAGTTGTTTGTGTGTATATATACATATATATGCATTGCTTCTTTGCAATTTAGTCAAATAGATTTTTGGAACCACCCCCACAGTGCAACTAGAGGATAATTTCATCACAAGGAATCCTTGTGTACCACACTCCATGTGTCACAGTTGCCCTCCTCCCCTTTCCCCAATCACTAGAACCTACAAAGGCTTCCCATGGTTCTATAATCTTGTCACTTTTATAATGTTAGTTAAACGGAATCATATAGTGCAGAATATTTTGATATTGGCTTTTTTCACTCCAAAATAATCTGTGTTGTTGTGTGTAGCAATGGTTCCTCCATTTCTATCACTGCATGACATCCCATATTATTGAGGTACCACAGTTTCTTTAATCATTCAACTACTGAAATACATACAGGTTGTTCCCATGGCTTGGCTATTACAAATAGAGCCCTTAGAAACATGTACAAGACTTTGTAAGAACATACTGAAAAACCTGAGTGTAATTTTTTCTTTCTTTTTTCTTTAATGATTTATTTATTTATTTGAAAGGTAGGGTTAGAGAAAGAGAAAGGTAGAAGACAGAAATCCATATTTCATCCATGGGTTCATTTCCAATGGCTGCAACAGCTAAGGCTGGGCTAGGCTGAATCCAAGAACTTGGAGTTCCATGATGGTCTCCCGTGTGGGTGGCAGAAGTTCAAGTACCTGGGCCATCTTCTGCTGCTTTCCCAGGTGCATTAGCAGGGACCTGAATTGGAAGTCAAGCAACCAGGATTTGAACTGCACTCATATGGTATGTTGACATCACAGGTGGTAGCTTAACCTACTAGGCCACAAAATCCCATACTCCCAGAGTGAAATTTCTGAATCTTGTGGTAACCATATATTTACATTGTTTTCAAATAGTTTTAAGTTACATTCTTGGAAACAATATATGGGTAATCAAATTTTTCTATATCTTATTCAACATTTGATATCCTTTAAAAATAACTTTGTCATTATTATGGTAGACATTTGTCTATCGCTTATGAAACCGATTGGAGCGTCTGCATCTCACCCTGTTGTACCTAGATCAGAGTCTTTGTTCTGCTCCTGATTCTAGTTCTGTGCTAGCATGTACTCTGGGAAGCAGCAGGTAATGGTTCAAGTTCTTGGGTCCCTGCCCCCCATAAGGAAAAGTTGGATTGAGTTTTTAGCTCCTGGCTTCTACCTACTCCATCCTTGATTGTTAGGGGCATTTGGAGGTCGAATCAGTGGTTGAGAGCTCTTTTCTCTCTCTAACTCTTTCTTTCCCTAATTTTCTTTGTTTCTGTGTCTCTAAAAAAAAAAAAAAGAACTAAAAGAATAATAAATTTTGTGTGACTTTAATTCATTTTCCCAGTGGCTAATGATGTAGGCCACTTTTTCACTGGCATCAGTGCCACAGAAATGTCTGTCCCTTCCTTTTGTCAGTTTCCTAATTGAATTGTTTTCTACTGGTAAGTTTTGAGAATTTTCTGTATTCTAAATGTGAATCTTTATAGTCAGAAATATGGTTCACAAATATTTTCTTCCAGTCAGTTTTTTTTATTATCTTAGTGATTTTTTTAATAAAATCTTCATTTTGATGCGATTCAGTTTAATAAATATTTCTTTTATAGATAGGTTATATTTTTTGGCATCAAGTCTAAGAACTCTTCACCAAGCTCTAGGGTGCAACAATTTTCTCTAATATTTTATCTTCAAATTCTATAATTTCGTGTCTTATCTTTAGGTCTGTGATCCATTTAAAGTCATTCTTTTTGTAAACTATGAAGATTAGTTTTAGGTAGATGTTTTTTGTTTGTTTTTTCCTATGGATGTTCCAGTGCCATCTGTAGAAAGGCTATCATTTCTTCATTTAATTGCTTTTGTGCATTTGTCAGAATTCAGTTGGGCATATTTGTGTGGACCTATCACTATTTTCTCAATTCTGTCCCATTAAAAATGGTTCTATTCCTTTGCCAATAGCAGAGTCTTGATTACTGTAGCTATACACTTCAGGTACAGTGATTTCTCCCGTATTATTTTTTGCAAATTGCTGACTTTGCAATGTTAAAGTTCCATTACTTTCCATTTATTTTAGCATAAAATTGTCTACTTGTGAAATAATATGTTGGAGGTATTAAATGTACAGATCAATTATGAAAGAATTGAATATTTTTATTAGGTTTAGTATTCCAATCTAGGAACATAGTTCCTTTCCATTTATTTGGATCTTTGGTTTTGCTGATTTGAAATTTATAACTTCAGCATTTGGATCCTGAACATGTTTGTTAGATTTTTATATAAGTATTTAAATTATGTTTGTAATTTTGTTCATAATGTTGATTTCCATGTTTATTGCTGTTATATTGAATGCAATTGAAATTTGAATAAACTTCATATTTTAAATAGTGTTCGATTTCCATAAAATGCTTAAAACTATATCTCATATCCAATTGTATCCACAATCAATATCCCACATTTAACATAGTACATTTTTCACATCAGTGAACCAGAATGAACATATTATTGCTAGCCAACATCCACATTTAATTTACGTTTTCTTAGTTTCAACCTAATACGCCTTCTATATTTCAGGATCCCATCTAGGGAACCATACTCCATACACTCATGGTATCTCTTCAGCTTTTCTCAGCTGGGACAGACTCAGAAACTTCATGTTTTTGAGGACATTAGCAGTTCTGAAGAGCACTCAGTGATACAAATAAACAACCGAACAAATAAATAAATGGAGAGAAAAGACAAATATCCTACGGATAAGAATTGTAAATAACTTATGTAAATACTAGCATGAACATCTTTTTTGTTTTCTGTATTTTCTGAAGCTTTGACGTCTTGGGGCTTGCTCTTCCTAGGGAGGCCGCCCCTCCTGGGCTAGTTAATTCCATGAAGTAGTAAAGAATTTACCTAACAGCATACCTTTCATGTACAAATCAATCAGTCACTACCCTTGTGTAACTCATCAACCAAGCCAACATTTTGCCTACTCTAAATCACCCCATGGCTAGAAACCAGACAACTAGAAACTCTTTCTACAGCCCAAGTCTGTAGAAACTGTGTCAAGTAGCCAATACTAAGTTTGTTCTATTTACATTGCCTCATCTGTCTCATGAAAAACACAATAAAGACCTTTGCCTGTGTTTTCCACTTGCTCTTTTGGATCCTGCATGACCCTGGTGCTTTCTCATGTGGCCCTGTGCTGTGTAGGGTGCCCACTTGAACAATGTGACTAACAGACCTTTCAATGGCTATTGTTGTCCTCTCTGTCATCTTACCGTACCTGATTAGAACAAGTCACAGGTGCATTTTATAACATTTATGTACCCTTAAGGACAAAGGGCATACTTTCTTGCTCTTTAAGTGTGGTCTGCACGTTGAGGCTTCTTTCAAACATGCATAGTCAGGAAATAGGGGAAAAAACAGCTTTATAGTGAATAAAATTGACAAATACTAACTCGATTGAGTAATAAATATCATGGGTATATATCATCAACAATGTTGGTAAATTATGCTAAGCCTCAGTCTAGTCATGGGGAACATAAGGCAAATTTTAGCTGAAGAGCATTCTAAGAAAAATAATCAACTAATAACCCTCAAAAATACAGGGACCATAAACAACAAAGAAGTCCATGAAAATAGCACCACCAAACATGGGGTTTCCTGGATGGATTGGGTATCCTGGTATAATTAAAATACTCACAGACTTAGAAAAGAGAGATTGACATTAAGGTGGAATAGTGAAGCATGATTCTTTGGGAATTGTATCAGCTAGTTAGACAAAAATAAACTTAAGAATATAGAAGCTTTGGGGGGATGGGTATTGTAGCACAGCAAGTTAAGCTGCTGTTTAGGACACCTACATCCTATATGTGAGCACAAGTTTGAGTCCTGGCTACTCCAATACAGATCCATCTTTCTATAGATGATGGTCCAAGAATTTGTGTCCCTGCCACCTATGTGAGAGACTTATATGGAGTTCTTGGCTCCTGGTTTTGGCCTAGCCCAGCCCTAACTGTTGCAACATTTGGAGAGTGAACAGCAAATGGAAATCTCTCTCTTTCTGTCTCTCTGTCATTCTGCCTCTCAAATAAATAAATAAATCCTGAAAAAAAAGAGTATAGAGTTGTGGACATCATAAATAATATATGATCCAGTGGACATTTTGGAAAAAAGAAAAATATAGAAAGCCAGGCATAGAAAGACAATATCATATGTGGAAACTAAAAACGTTGAACTTAGAGGTAAAGAGGAGAATGATTGTTGCTGACACCTGAATGTGGGAGGAATGGAGAAATACTGGTTAAGAGTGCATGGGGCTGGCTGTTGCAGCCATCTGGGGAGTGAGCCAGCAGATTAAAAGTTCTGTTTATCTCTCTGCCTCTGCCTCTTTGTAGCTCTGCTTTTCAAATAAATTGATAAATCTTTGCTAAAAAAAAAAAAAGTACACAGAGTACACTTGAATCAGCCCCTAGGCATTCTGGTTGGGCTGAAAAACCTAGGAGAACATTGCAGGCATGGAAAGCCAAGACACTGTGGCAAAAATTTTGCTACATGAAGGACCTGTGTGGTTGAGTTCTCAGTGGAAAGAAGGTCATCAAAGAAGGAGGTACTATTCTCCGAAAGGAGGGGAGAACTTCCACTTTGCTTATGGCCTTGTTGAAATACTGACAGAGTTTGTGGATTCAGAAGGCTTCCATAGCCTAGGCAGCTCATGTCAAGAGCTTTGGGTGATCACTGACATCATACATAAGAGTGTTAATTGTTAAGTTAACAACAGGAGTCGCTGTGCACACAACTCAATGAGTTGTATTATTAGAGTTAATAGTAAAACTTGTTCTCAAAGATTTATTTCGTTTTAGTGTATTAAGTGGAAGATATTCTTATGTCTTGTAAGTTATAGTTATGTCTAAATGCTCACAAAAGATGTATCATTCTTGGGTTCTTCTTTAAAGTTAATTATGTTTCTCTTTTAAAAAAAAAAAAGAATGCTTAAACAAAAAGAAGTGAAATTACCTTTGAGGTGCGATGACTTTGAACAGCACTTGTCTTGACTATTGAGGAAGATTTTTTTTTTTCATAAAATTTGTTGAGGAGCCAATGCTGTGGCACAGCAGGTTAAAGCCTTGGCCTGAATACCAGCATCCCATATAGGCGCCGGTCCTAGTCCCAGCTGCTCCTCTTCAAGTCCTGCTCTCTGCTATGGCTTGGGAAAGCAGTAGAAGATGGCCCAAGTCTTTGGGCCCCTGCACCTGTGTGGGAGACCCAATAGAAGCTCCTGGCTCCTGGCTTCAGAGTGGCGCGGCTCAGGCTCTTGCGGTCATCTCGGAAGTGAACCAGTGGATGGAAGACCTCTCTCTGGCTCTACCTATCTTTGTAACTCTGTTTTTCAAATAAATAAAATCAATCTTAAAAATAAATAAATAAATGAAACTTGTTGAACTTTTTACTTAGTTAATCTTCAGTGAATAAAGTTAATTGAAAATGGATCTTAGTGGCCTGTGCTCTGGTGTAGCGGGTAAAGCCGCCACTTGGAATGCTGGCATCCCATATGTCTCTGCTGCTCCACTACTGATCCAGCTCTCTGCTATGGCCTGGGAAAGCAGTAGAAAATGGCCCAAGTGCTTGGACCCCTATACCCATGTGGGAGACCCAAAAGAAACTCCTGGCTCCTGGCTTCAGGCCAGCCCAACTCCTGCCATTTGGGGAGCGAACCAGTGGATGGAAGACTTCTCTCTCTGCCTCTATCTCTCTGTAACTCTCTGCCTATCAAATAAATAAATAAATTTTTAAAAAAGATCTTAGTAAAAAGTAAGATTGAGAGTAAGAGAGGGAAGAGTAAGAGGGGTGGGAGTATGGATGGAAGAGTGGGTATAGTGGAAAGAATCACTATGTTTCTAAAGTAGTACTTAGGAAATGCAAGCAGCTTGTATTCCTTAAATAAAAGGTTTCTTTAGAAAAAAGAGTACAAAGTTTCAGTTATGCAAAATGAGTAAATTCTTGAGATCTAATGTACAGTATGGTGACTATAGTTAATAACAAATTTTCTAATACAGAAACCTTAAAAACTTCTAAAAATATTTATTTTTTTTTTCATATGAGAGACAATAAAGAGGCAGTCAGACAGTTTCTTTCGGCCTCTTCAATCCCCGAATGTCTGCCAACAGTCAGAGCTAGGTCTGACTGAAGCCACGAACCTGACCCCCAATTTGAGTCTCCTACATGGGTGGCAGGATCTCAACTATTTCAACCGTCACTACTGCCTGAGCGTAAGTAAGCAGCTCAATAGGAATTGGGAGCAGAACTGGGACTCGAATCTTGACGCTATGATATGGGTTGTGGAGTATCCAAGCAGCATCTTAACCACGAGGCCAAAACCCACCCCAAATCTTAAATATTCTTAAAGACAGATGCACACAGAGGTAGCTATGTGAGATGTGTGCTAATTGGCTTATGGAAAATTTTTCACATTGTATATATTATATATATCAAAATATAAAGCTATATATATTTGTTTCAAATGAAAAGTAACAAAATAAATTTCCAACATCATAATTTAACAAAAAGCAGTATTAGTATAAGTCCATAAGAGAAAAGCTACAATGCAGGCAGTAGCTGATATCACCGGGATGAAAATATATTCAATATAGTATCAGAAATTTGTTTGAGAAAATAATTAAGTAGAAGAATATCTCATAAGATTTAGCAATAAACATGGAGGGAAAAACAATTTGGGTAAATACATAAAGTGAAAAAGCTATATATTCAATACTGCTTAAAACATGGAAGATTACTAAGAAAAAATAGGATGTGAATCAACATTAAACTTACATGAACTAACTGAGAAATTCTCCCCCAAATAATAACTTACTGCTGCTGAAACAGAGGGAAACAAATTTAAGATAACCAACTAAATAAATAAAGTAACTGAATCATTGGCTTAAAATCTACTCACTCAAAACAATGACACACCAGTTTTAAATGTAATATCTAAAAAATAAATAAAGAATACATTATTGCTAATCAAGATTAAAAGGTAAATTAAGAGAATGTTGTCTAATTCACTTATTTGAAACAATGTGTTTGGGAAACATAAAAGGCAGCAAAAATGCATAAGCAAAAATAACCATTGGTCAAACTCTCTTATAAATTATGTACCATCATTCTAAAAGGAAATTGTTAGCAAAATAAATCTAGTAATTCATTTAAAAATAAAAATCATGAATAATTGGAATCACATCAAGATATTTAACATTTAAAAAAATCTATAATTAATTCAATGCAACACATATCACAAGGAAAAATGTATGGAACATATCAATGGATACAATAGTAACAGATCATATGAAGCTTTGCTCATTTAAAAAGCGATCTCAAGGGCCAGCATGTGGCACAGCAGAATGCTGGCAACCCTAGCATCCTATATTGGAGCACTGGGCGAGTCCTGTCTGCTGTGCTTCTGATCCGTCTCTCTGTTGACGCTCTTGGGAAAGCTGCAGCAGAAGGCTCAAGTGCATGGGCCCCTGCCACTCATGTGGGATACCTGGATGGTGTTCCATTCAGACTTCTGACTTTGGTCTGTCACAGCCCTGACAGTTGCTGCCATTTTGGGATTGAGTGGAAGTGGATAGAAGATTTCTGTCTCTCTCTGTCTCTCCCTCTCTCTGTCACTCAACCTTTCAAATAAATCAAAATCTTAAAAAAAAAAGATATCGTTACATTTATTTTAAAACATGTATTGTCACTGCTTATCAATATTGTAATTGCAGCTTGGAAAATTTTAAAAAAAGATTTAATGCCTTATAATAACAATGGCAAAGGCTCATTATTAACATAATTGAAAGGAAGCATGCAAAATCCTGTTAGATCTATGAATAAGTTATGTTTTTAAAGATTTATTTATGTATTTTAAAGAGTTACAGAAAGAGAGAGAGAGAGAGAGAGAAAGAGAGAGAAAGAGATATCTTCCATACATTGGTTCACTCCCCAGGAGGCCTCAATGGCCAGGGCTGAGCCAGGCAGAAGGCAGGAACCAGGAGCTTCATCTGGGTCTCCCATGTGGGTAGCAGGGTTCCAAATAGTTAAGCCATTTCTGCTGCCTTTCTCAGGCTGTTAGCACAGTGCTGGATGGGAAGTGGAACTTCCAGGACATGCATGGACTGGCACCTATGTGGGATGCCAGCCTTCAGTGTGACAGCTTTACCCACTATGCCACAATACTGGCCCCAAGGTATGACAGATATATTAAATAAGATAAATAAATAAGAATTATATGGAGATAACCAACAACTTAAGTCACAGTAGGACTAAGTTGTAGTACTTTTTCTTTCTTTTTTTTTTTTTTTTTTTTTTTTTTGACAGGCAGAGTGGACAGTGCGAGAGAGAGACAGAGAGAAAGGTCTTCCTTTGCCGTTGGTTCACCTCTCTGTGGCTGCTACGACCGGCGCACCGCGCTGATCCAAAGCCAGGAGCCAGGTGCTTCTCCTGGTCTCCCATGGGGTGCAGGGCCCAAGCACTTGGGCCATCCTCCACTGCCTTCCCGGGCCACAGCAGAGAGCTAGACTGGAAGAGGAGCAACTGGGACAGAATCCAGTGCCCCATCCAGGACTAGAACCCGGTGTGCCAGCACCGCAGGTGGAGGGTTAGCCTATTGAGCCGTGGCGCCGGCCAATTGTAGTACTTCTTAAAGACAATGTTAAAAGATAAGAAGTCATCTAATCACTTTTATAACTGATACAGATTTCCACACTTTTTTTTTTTAACAGAATCATCTTTAATATCAAGGTAATATAAATAATTTCTGTGAATAAGTGACAGGCAATAACAGTGATAGGAAACAGTAATGCATAAATCTTTTCTTAATATATACTAAGTTGTTCTTCTGTATATAAAATAATTAAAAATGAATCTTAATGAAGAATGGGATGGGAGAGGGTTGGTTTACGGGTGGAAGGGTGGTTATGGGGGGGAAACCCCTATAATACAAAAGTTGTACTTTCAAAATTTATATTTATTAAATGAAAGCTTTCTTAAAAAAGAGGCCTAAATCATGAAATAGATAAGAATTTTCCTCAGAGAAATGAAATAAAGTCAATGCAGAAAAGTCTAAATACAAAAGGTGTGGAGGGGGTGTTATTGAAGTTGAAACTGATACAAAGTTGTTGCGTAGATTTGATATTAAGGGTTTTTACTTGTGTGGTTAATGGGTATTTTTAACTCAGTGCAGTTGAAGGCCAGAAGGTTCAAGAGCTGGAAAAAGTCAGCTTCACTTCAAAGGCAGCTTACTCAGCAAGAGCCAGGCTTCTGTTCTGGTCAGGTCTTCAACTACTTGGACGACATCCACCCGTGTTAGGAAGGATAATCTACTTAACTCTGTCTACCGACTCCAATTTAACATCGTTCAGAAACACCCGCATGCACAAACTCAGAAGACTGTGTGGCCAAAAATCTGGCTATGCCATGGCCTACTCAAGTTGACACATAAAATTCACCATCACAATAAATAATGCGGAAATGAACGTCACTGTTCATAATTGGGAATGACTTAATTGGCACGATAGATTTTCATTTCCAATAAATTTGGGTGAGTTTTGTAACAAGATGATGAGATATAACACAATGAGGAGGGGTATAGAAGGTGGAAAACTAGAAAACATATGTCTACTTGAAGACATTTCAAATGGAACCATTTTCACAGAACCATACAAGCCAAGCACATATTTTGGCAGATCGCATGAAGACAACTGATTACGTAGTGGAGCTTGTGGATTTATCATTCTTGTCTATTTCTCCTCATGTATCAGAGTTTCTCTCATATGTGATTTGGTGATTGCTGGTATGATTAATTCAAGTTTGCATCTTTATTACACAACTATTCCCTATTAGAATAAAATCTTGGTCCATTTTTTATCATGTGAGGCTGAAATTGTCTTGATTCTATAATCCAGCACCCTGTCATCTTTTTTTATATCTGGTGTAATCAATCATTCCTTCATTTAAAAATTCTTTGAGTCAGTGTGTATTTACAGCTGCTTTTATCTTATATAGTCTGTGCTCTTAATATTAAACCTGAAATGTATTTTTCTAATATAAGGTTTAGGATTCTTATAAAATATGTTAATATTGATTGTGTTATCTTTGTTATAGAGTTTATAATAGATATTGATTGTATTTTCCTCCTGTATTTGTATATTTATCTTTGTCTTGAATTTCTGATAATTAATAATTCTAAAAAACCATAATGAAATTTCTATTTTTTGTTTTTCATTTAGTTGCTGATCTAAAATATAAGCAAGTTAACAGCTATCTTATTTTTACCCATGTGTGTCATACATCAAAAAAGCTATACAAATATGAGTTTCTATATTGATGAATTATCAGAAAGTGAATGTAAGTACTTAAGTAACGTCTTTCTCACTGTCTTTAAGGGCAACTGCTATTCCGATGCCTAAACCTAAAGATTACATTTGTTAGTTGCTGAAGTTAACATAAATGCAGTTACAGAACTTTCACTGTTGCATCTAACTTTTTTCACTCAGTCTTGTATTTATAAAGTCCTTCCATTGTGATGCTTCTTTAAGTAAATAATTATTTTTGACTGCTGTAGCCCATTCTACTGTGTAAGTATGCTCTCTAAATTCTATCTACTGAACAACAGAATTTGTCAATTTTAATTTTAATGTGGAATTTTATCAACCTTTGTAGTTAAAGGCTATTTAATTTCTGTTAAGAAATAGCTCTCCAAATGACCTTTAGATACATATTATCGTACTGGTCAATTTTATGTGTCCCTTGGGCCTTGGAGTGTGAGTGTGCAGATATTTGGTCAAGCATTGTGCCAGCAAGGCTGATTTAGATCAGTAGACTGAGTAAAGTAGTCATCAGGTATAGGAGGCACAGGGTTTACTTTCCAAGAATTAAGCAGAGTATACTATTATAGTTAAACTGTGTTTAAAATCTGTCTCTGGTCAAGGAGATCCCAAAAGTTCATTATTTCCTGAGTGTCAGGAAAGATTGAGATGAAAAATGCAGCAGAAGGCATCTCTACTGAAGCAAATGCCACCTTTGCTCTCTTCCATTGTTGTGCCAAAGATCAGAATTATAAAACATTTCTTCTTGCCGAGATTCATTACATCTCCTCTGAAATGCCACTTGGGTAGCCCTGAAAAGCAGCGTGACCCTTGGTAGTTACACTGGGTGTTTTAATAACTCAATCCAGAAAATACTTGGTGTGAATAGGCCCAGCAATAAAAGCCTGAGGAATTAAGAGTCTCCTTACAAGCCTCCTGCAATTTCCAATAGACAAAGCTAATTAAATCGAGTCCAGCTCAGGTTCCATTTGCTTATTTTATGGCACAACATGGTATGGAGGCTGCCTTTGGAACGAACCTATAAACACTTACTGTGCCTGATGGACTTTCAAAGCTAATATCTTAATGACTCAAAGCATAACAGAGAGGATTTTTATAGTACAATCTGAGAATATAAAGACCTTTAAATTCAATTGAAGTTAACACTTCTGTCCTCATTCTACTATATAAAATAATGGAATTATGGAGTGATATGAAAATGAAGACTGTATCCTTGATCCTGGATTAATCAAAATCTAAGTTTTCTAAAGAAAGAATTACAGCCAATGGGAGAATGAAAAAAAATATAAGAGTAAAGGATTTTTACTACTGATGTATACATTTTCTGCTATATTGTTTAAATGATATGTATAGTCAAATAAATATTGATCTAGAGATGAATTGTTGGGGCACAAATAAAGATATTGGTGGATACTTAACTTCTACAATTCAGGAATAACTTAGGGTTTACTTTAGATAGAACTGAGGTTCATCATTTCGTACAATGACTGCAATTTGGGGTTTTAAATTGTCATTCATTTCCTCCATCAAGGTAGCACTGTGATCTTTGGTTAGTGTTAGGCTGAGGAGACCTCATGTGTGACACTGTATTAGGTGAGGAGAGTACAGCTCACACTGGCACAAAGGAAAATGCCCTACTCAAAAGTTATCTCTAGGTTTATGTCCTAGTTGGAAGAATCTCTATCAGCCAAAAGTGGTTTGCATTGACTCAGCAAGTTGCACTTTCTCAGATGATGGCTTCAGTGTGTCCTGCAATCAGGAAGAGTTGGCTCCAGTAGAGGAATGGATGCTCACGTGAAAATAGTAGCTCAATTCCCAGAAAACCTCCCACATCTGAGTTAAGATTAAAATCCACTAATCCTGAGCTAGCCCAGGAAACATTACCTCTGCCACTTGCACACTCATTACTTTTAAAAATAACCCAAAGAGAATCAATTCTCAGGAACAATAAACTATGGACATTTTTCTCATAGTTTTGTTTAAAGTTGGATTAGCAGAGAGGATTCCTGGTGGAACTATGGACAGAATTACTTTGCTTGCAGACTAAGAAGATCCCTGGATAGGAGATTGCCTTGAAGACAGTAGTACACACATAAGCTGATCTGAGAGCAAATCCTCAGACACCATGTAGAGTATAATACTTGGGTTTCTTTTTTGATCAACCTAATGGAGATAAAAATAATGAATGAATATTTAAAGTTATTTTTAAAAATTATTGTTTATTTGAATGACATACACAGAGATATATATACACACACACACACATACACACACACACCCCTCAAACACACACAGATCTTCCACCTGCTGGTTCACTCTCAAAAAGTCTACAAAAGCCAGGGCTGGGTCAGGCTGAAGCCAAGTGCCTGAAACTCAATTTGAGCCTCTTATGTTGGTGGCAGGAACCCAAGTATGTTAGCCATCACTGCTGCACCCTAGGATGTGCATTACCAGGAAGTTGGAATTAGAACATAGGGGGACTCCCACCCAGGCTCTGTGATACAGTATGTGGGCATTCTAAGTGGAATCCTAACTGTTCTTCAAATCCCCACATCTTTTTTTTTTTAACTTTTATTTAATGAATATAAATTTCCTAAGTACAGCTTATGGAGTACAATGGCTTCCCCCCCATAACTTCCCTCCTACCCGCAACCATCCCCTTTCCCGCTCTCTCTCCCCTTCCATTCACATCATGATTCATTTTCGATTCTCTTTATATACAGAAGATCAGTTTAGCATACATTAAGTAAAGATTTCAACAGTTTGCACCCACATAGAAACACAAAGTGAAAAATACTGTTTGAGTACTAGTTATAGCACTAAATCACACTGTACAGCACATTAAGGACAGAGATCCTACATGAGGAGTAAGTGCACAGTGACTGCTGTTGTTGACTTAACAAATTGACACTCTTGTTTATGACATCAGTAATCTCCCTAGGCTCTTGTCATGAGTTGCCAAGGCTATGGAAGCCTTTTGAGTTCACCGACTCTGATCATATTTAGGCAAGGTCATAGTCAGAATGGAAGTTCTCTCCTCCCTTCAGAGAAAGGTACCTCCTTCTTTGATGACCTGTTCTTTCCACTGGGATCTCACTCACGGAGATCTTTCATTTAGGTCATTTTTTTTTTCGCCAGAGTGTCTTGGTTTTCCATGCCTGAAATACTCTCATGGGCTTTTCAGCTGGATCCAGTGCCCTAAGGGCTGATTCTGAGGCCAGAGTGCTGTTTAGGACATCTGCCATTCTATGAGTCTGCTGTGTATCTTGCTTCCCATGTTGGATGGTTCTCTCCCTTTTTTATTCTATCAGTTAGTATTTGCAGACACTAGTCTTGTTTATGTGATCCCTTTGGCTCTTAGTCCTATCATTATGATCAATTGTGAACAGAAATTGATCACTTGGACTAGTGAGATGGCATTGGTACATGCCACCTTAAATCCCCACATCTAAATAAATATCTTATTAAATATTTCTGTATTTTGAGAAACAAAGAAAGAGTAAGGAAAAAGTTTCATTTCACTGATATATCAAGTGGGAACAATAACTACCCTCTAGTGTTGGTTTTGTACGAAGAGTCTTCAGAAAGTTCATGAGAGATACACTATGAAAAAATGATGGATGGATTTTAAAAAATTTTCACCGAAATAAACTATTTTTAGAAATATTTACTTGAAAAGCAGAGTCAAAGAGAGAGGGGGAGTGACAGAAAGACAAACATCTTCCATCCACTGTTTCACTCTCCAAATGCCTGCAAAAGCAGGGGTTCCACCAGGCAGATGCTAGGAGCCAGGAACTCCATTTGGGTCTCCTACAGGGTGGCAGGGGCTCAAGTGCTTGCATAATCATCCGCTGCCTCCCTGCAGATGGATTAGAAACATGGCATAGCTGGGACTGGAACTGGCATTCAGATACGAGATGAGGCTTCCCAAGTGGCAGCTTAATTTGCTGCACTCTGATGTCCTGATTTTATTTTTCAAGAAATTTTTTGAGCTACCTTGTATTGATGATAATACTGGTTTGCTACTACTTCAGTAATCAGCTAGAGGAAAACGTGGGTGCCTTAAAACAACACAAGGTTTTGAGTACAGTCCTGGAGGTCAGTCTTAGGGAAACGTGTCTCCTGGGCTGATCATGGTGTCAATGGGGCTGCATGCATTTTTGGAGGCTGTGGTGGAGAATTTTCTCCCTGCCTTTTCCAGATCCTAGAGACTGTTCATGTTTCTTGGCCCCTTCCAGCCATAGCCTCATGTGAGCTTCTGCTTTCACTGTCACTCTTCCCTGCTTCTCTCTGGGAAGGACCCACCCGGGTAATACAGAGTAACCCCACTTAATTTCAGCACACCTTCAAAATCCTGCTTGCCACATAAGCTAACTTAGTTACATGCACTGTATGGGCATGAATATCTGTGTTTTCAAAGGGAGCACTATTCTGTCCAACAAAGTAATGATGGTGATACTAATGAAAATATTGAGGAACAGAGGCTGCTTCTCATGGTACTGAAATTACTTCTAGTATTTTATCAAAGAAAATATAAGCTCTACTATCCAAAAACCTGTAGGCACCTCAGACAGCAAATAACAGGAATCAAATTCAAGATTTCTTGGCATCAAAACAAGTTACACTATAATGCCTATAATAGCACTTAGCATTAGAATAAGAATGAATTATTATTTCCTTTTTTTTTTTTTTTTTTTTTTTTGCCAGGCAGAGTTAGATAGTGAGAGAGAGAGACAGAGAGAGAGTTATAGACAGGGAGAGAGAGACAGAGAGAAAGGTCATCCTTCAGTTGGTTCACTCCCCTAATGGCCGCTACGGCAGGCGCTGTGCCTATCTGAAGCCAGGAGCCGAGTACTTCCTCCCAGTCTCCCATGCAAGTGCAGAGACCCAAGCACTTGGGCCATCCTCCGATGTCCTCCTGGGCCACAGCAGAGAGCTGGACTGGAAGAGGAGCAACTGGGACAAGTACCCGGCGCCCCAACCAGGACTAGAACCCAGAGTGCCGGTGCTGCAGGCGGAGGATTAGCCGAGTGAGCCACGGTACCGCCTCTTTTTTTTTTTAAATATTTTATTTATTTAACTAAAAGTATTACATAGAGAGAGGAGAGGCAGAGAGAGAGAGAGAGAGGTCTTCCATCCGCTGGTTCAGTCCTCAATTGGCCGCAACGGACAGAGCTGTGTCTATCCAAAGCCAGGGACCAGGAGCTTCTTTCAGATCTCCCATGCAGGTGCAGGGGCCCAAGGACTTGGGCCATCTTCTACTGCTTTCCCAGGCCATAGCAGAGAGCTGGATCGGAAGTGGAGCAGCCAGGACTCAAACCACACCCATATAGGGTGCCGGCACTGCAGGCGGTGGCTTTACCTGCTATGCCACAGTGCCGGCCCCTGATTTAGTATTTTTATGTTTCAGCTGCAGTCTACTCAGTGACTGCTTTTCCTGATTGTCACCCACCATATGTGATTACCTAACATCTGGATATCATGTCAGCATCTTCAGAGTTTCATTCCGCCAGTTCTAGGAAATTACAATGTATGTTTACTCTATTAGTACAGCCTCCACTGTAAACTTTTGTTTCCAAAGATATATTAATTTTTAAAGTCAGAATTACACACACACACACACACACACACAGACAGAGAGAGAGAGAGAGAGAGAATCTTCCATTTGCTGGTTCACTCTCCTGATGGTTACAATGGCAAGCACTAGGCTTGCTAAAGACAGGTGCCAGGAGCTTCATCCAGGTCTCCCATGTGGCTAGCAGAGACTCAAACACTTGAGCCATCTTCTGCTGCTTTTCCAGGCCATTATCAGAGAGCTGGTTCATAGGCAGAGCACCCAGGACATGAACTGGTACCCATATGAGATGCCAGCATTGCAGGCAGGGGCTTTACCTGCTAAGCCACAACACTGGCCCCTTCCACTCTAGTCTTTGAGTTGATACCACAGAGGGATCATGTGATGGGATGAAGAGTCACTTCTTGCTGAGCTTCTAGAAGCATATTATGTGACATTCCACTTTGATACCGTCAGTCTCTTGAGTAACTACTTTGCATTTTAAGCTTCTTATGTGAAAAAGATATCTAAGTCAAGTTATGTCTTAAGTGTTGTGAACTGAATGTGTACTCCCAAGTTCATATATTGAAGCTATAATGTTTAATGTGATGATATTTGGAAGTGGGGCATTTACAGGGTGATTGTGTCATGACAATTGAGCCATCTTCAATGCAATCAGTACCCTGATGTAAAGACTCCTAGAGATGATCTCTCCACTGTATGCAAATCCAGTAAGAAGGCAGCCACTCGCAAATCAGGTAGAAAGCCATCACCAGACAGCAGATTTGTTAGCTTCTTGATCTTGGATTTCCAATCTCAAAACTATGAGAAATTAACACTTATTGTTTAAAGCAAATAAGTAAATAAACAAAAGAAAGTAAAGTAAACAAACTCTATCATGTGAGCAATTGGCCACAGAAGCAATGTCTGATTATGATTGGGGCAAGAGGAACAGACTCCATAGGAGATAGTTATCAATTTGTGATCTAAGACCTCTGTATCATCTTCTGTTGCAAGAGAAGATATTGATGGTGGTGGTGGTAGTATTTCTAGCCTGAAGGACAAGATTGGTCTAAACCTTGAGGAGTGGGTACTCAAGGGTCATCATAACGTATCTGATTAATGTCTTTAAGAGCCTCTGCAAGGTGAGCCACAGAATGGGTCCAGCATAAGGAAGGACAGTCAACGTCACTTTGAAGTTCACAGACCCATGGGAAACTACCTATGAAACGCCCCTGACAACATTCCAGAATTCTGGAAGCTGGTCCCTACATCCAAATGAGGGTCAGTGAACCCTGTTTTACAACAAGGAGTGAGTCCATGCTTGCATTTCTAGGCTGACAGACTTGAGAAAACTGGATGTTATGTGTCAGTGTATTATCCTACTGCCATGAGAGTCTAAGATCATTTGTAACAATCCTTAACATGTTTGGTTTATTTGTAGTATAGAAATTTAAATTTATACTATCTCTTTCTATCAGACAAATACTTAATGTCAACTATCATCTGAAAGACTTCCTTTGTTGATGAAATTCCTACCTACTGAATAAAATTGTCTGGCTTAGGAGAGTCATTTACTGTGTTCAAAGGTTGGTACAGACATCCGCTGTTAACTCATTGTTTTTTGTATAAATCTTGGCTGAGAAACAGCGTTTCAAAATCCCATTACAGTTTATCGGGGAAATCAGCTACTTGCATTATGAAAGGCATGGGATATTCCTTCAGGGCATGGGAAGAGTGATGGAAGAAGTGCTCCATAAAACACTGCTTTGTCATACCCAAAATGACATGGGTTTGAGAACAAAGAATGATATTGAAACAAAATTCTGCCAAGTGTCGTATCTGTAGAAATGAAAACTAGACAGGCATTATTTGTTTTATAGTAAGATGAAATTGAATTAACTGTCTTTAGAAATTGTGAGCTAGTACTAAGGAAAACCCCAAATTATCTTTATATCTGCATTGTCTTAACAGTGTTCAGGCTCCAGAAAAAAGCTTTGGGAGCTTACTGAGCCACTCTACCACCGACGAAAGGAAAAGAGACTACATCAAAGGAAGCTGGGCCTGTGTCTCAAAATGTGAATGACTTGTACCACGTGAATCGATTATAACAGAAAAAAACAAGAGGTAGAAGTCAATGCTGTGGTGCAGCAGGTTAAATCCCAGGCCTGTGGGGCCGGCATCCACTGTGGGTGCTGGTTCACATCCCAGATGTTCCAATTCTGAACCAACTTCCTGCTGATGGCCTGGGAAAGTAACATAAAATGGCCCAAGTGCTTGGGCCTCTGCACCCATGTAAGAGGCCCGCAAGAAGCTCCCAGCTTCAGATAGGCCCAGCTCCGGCCATTGCAGCCATTTGGGCGTGAACCAGCAGATGGACAATCTCTCTGTCTCTGTCTCTCTCTGTCTGTGACTCTGTTTCTCAAATAAATAAATAAAGCTTGGAAAAAAAAAAAACAGAAAGTGGTTTATAATATGCTATGCTTAGAAGTCAGTGACTTCATTTTTCTAGTGTTATGATCCACTTCTGTTAAAATGACTTGTTCTCATAAAGGATATAATTTCAGAAGAGGGTATCTTACTTAATATCAGAGAGAAATAATGCTTACTTGTAAACATATGCTAATGATATTTTTCTTGGAAGTAGTTACAGCTCACTCAATCTTAAATAATTATATATGAATGTAGACACATCAATTAAGAGGAGATTAAGACAGAGACAGTGAGACAAAGAGGTGTACAGACATAAACAGAGATGTGATTTAATATTTGACAATAGCCATCAAATTTATTTTCCATGCAAATGAAGAATGATGAGACAAAATAAATGTTATTATCTTTATGGCTTTAATTTGAATATTAGGTGATTTTGGTAATTCAGTTAAAACATAATGCATTGTCTATCATCCTTCAGAGGATCAGAGAACTACACTTTCTGTTCTTGCCTTCTTATTCAGCTTTTCTCTATCACTTCTTGCTGCTGACTTTGTTTTAGACAATATTGGAAAAAATACCTGACATATAGTAGATCTCAATTAATGCTAGTACCTTTACTTTTAATATTTGTCATTACAATGCAGAGGGATGCAGAAAGCCTTTTCTATTTTAATTCTTCAAGGTAGAAACTGCACACATTTGCCAAGATGAAACTTGTCTGAGATCATTTTTGTAAGGGATTTGTTTATCTGGACTCCCAATGCAAACAAATAATTTTTAATTCAAAGGTCAATTCATTGTCATCTCTGTTCATGTGTTTTCTCAATGAAAAAAAGCATTTTATTTAGACACAGAACTCAGCCTATCAAAGAACTATATGTTTTCTATCAGGTACCCAAAGAAATACATCTAGTAAGTTACAAAAGCACTGCTATTTTTGTGGGGATATTTTCATATTAGCCATCAGTTGTCTGCTTGTTATGATCAGAGTAGAGCCCTTAGATGGACGTCAATATTTTCATGGGTTTTTCTGAATGGTTAATGCTACTGATCATCATTCTGGAGTCAGGTGTCTGACTTCCATTCCCCCTGGGCGGGTGCAGCTAATTACTATTCTTGAGTTGAGAGTTTTATCATCCAAAAATGGTGATTACAGGATTGACCCATCACTTAAGACCATTTGGAAGGTGAGATGTGACAATACATAAAAGGACTAAGGCTTTATTTGGTACCTCATACAAGATTATTAATTAAGTTGTATTATTCTTATTATCATTATTATTGGACAGATCAATGTTTATACTATAAAATTTATTCAATCATGAATTTATGTAAATGCATTTCAGTTGCCATTACTAATTTGGTCTTAATTGATATTATACAGCTCTGTGTAATTCAACAACAGCCAAGGCTGAATACTGCCTGTGGAATTCATTAAGAACTTAAAAATACTCAGCAGAACAGATTACTAGGGGTTTATTAGCGGTCCTTTGTTGCATATCCTAGAATAGAGAATATTCCAAAGTTTCCCTAGTAATTGCTTCTATTAGCCACAAACTTTCATCTGTTTTGTTGTTTTTATTTCTTGCTAAACTGATAGCAAAAAATAAATACCTGATACAGTGTTAAACTGTGTGGTGTCATGAAGTTAGGAGTTGGATTTTCAGATTAGAGTTCAACAATGTAGACGACAAAAACATTACAGGATTCCTTAAAAATACTGCACTTTCTCTAATAGCATCACCAATACAAGTCATCATTTAAATATACAAGAGATCAACTGGCGATGATTATACCACTCAGAAAAGATACCATAAATGGATGTAACTCAACCATAGTTAAAACACACAGGATTAATTACTAAAATTTGATAGTCTTAATCTTTGGAATAACAATCCAACTTGAAATAAGAAGATCTGTGTTCTGGGCCTGGCTGTGCCACTTGTTCATACTGTTCATTAGATCAGATCTATGAGTGCTTCATGTGTAGACAGCAACGCTGTAACAAACAGGCCAGGAAAGAGAGCTGTCCTTCACAGCATCCATCTAGCCAGCTGGTTGCTACAGGTGCAACTGTGCAAGTGGAGCTGGTGTGGTTGCATGAACTTTTAGATACTTGAAATGGTCAATTCCTTAAAATTGGTTAGTCTCTGGAATTATTGCTTCTGACCACAATGCCAGCATCCTATGTTGGGGCTGATTCCAGTCCTGTCTGTTCCACTTCCAATGCAATCCCCTACTAATGGCCTAGGAAAAGCAGTGGAAGATGACCAAATGCTTGGGTCCCTGCCACCCATGTGGGAGACTTGGAAGAAGCATCTAACTCCTGGTTTCAACTTGGTCCAACCCTGGCCATATATCCGTCTGGGAAGTGAATCAACAGATGGAAAAATCTCTGTGTCTTCCTCTCTCTCTCTTTTGACTTTAAAATAAATAAACAGGTTTTTAAAGAAAAGAAAATCATATATGAAATTAAATACAATGTAAAAATACATTATGTAGAAAGAAAAAAGAAACTTAAAGTACATAAAAATTCCCAGGAAGTAAGTATATTGAGGAAGACAAATTTATTCACCAGATGCTTGGTGAATGTGGAATCAGTTAAAGATAAAAGTCTGATTTAGCCATCAGTTAAATCTATTGTTTATCATTTTTTATGTTCTAATGTAAATTTATCAATATTTTTAGTATTAATATTATTTTTATTATCCTTGAGCAAATGCCAACTTAACATTGAAATAATTTTTAGTACAATTAAAAAATGAAATCTGTGATCAGTCCTATAATCTTAAATGATTCTCATGCATTTAATGTAAAATAATTCTGATAGCAGATTTTTTCTAGTGTTTATTCTTAGATTTTTATCACAGTAAGATTTTTGTGTGTGCATGTATGTGTGTATGTGTGTGTGTGTTAGCTTTGTTTTGGAAAAACATTAGTAATCACAAAACAAGACCTCCTACAATGTTCTTTTGTAAAGCCTTCACTCAGAATCTAGCAAATTAATTGGTCCCTGGCCTTACAGCACTGTCACAAATCCTGGTTAGTTTTGTTTAAGATTTATTTATTTTAAAGGTGAAGTTACAGAGAAAGAGGGAAAAACAGAAAGATCTTCCTATCTTCCATACCTTGGTTCACTCCCCAAATGGCCACAAGAGCTGGCACTGGGCAAGGCCGAAGCCTGGAGCTAGGAGCTTCTTTTGGGTCTCCCACATGGGTTCACGGACCCAAGCACTTGGCTGTCTTCTGCTTCTTTCCCAGGCACATTAGCGGGGATCTGAACTGGAAATGGAGCAGCTGGGACTCCAACCAGTGCCCATAGGTGATGCTGGCATCACAGGCAGCAACTGAGCCCAGTGTGACACAACGCTGTCCCCACAAGTTCTGTTCTAAGGTCAACCACTTACTAAATGATTGTGGATAAGCTACACATGCATTTGGATCACACTCAATAACAGTAGAATGGTGACTGGCAAAATAGTATGTATAAAATGAGTATCTATCAGGAATGATAGAATGATCTATTTAAAACAAATCATAAATTCCAGTTCCCAAGATGGACTGGCTTTTTCCTTCTAAGACCTCTAGTAAAACTAGAAAACTAGCATACTGGTGAGGCCCCTGGATTTCTTCCTACCTCCCACGTATCCTGGACTGAGTGCTGCAGATCTAGCTCAGAGCCACCTATAGGCACCAGTGACAGAGCTCCAGAAAAAACCAAAAGGCCAAGAAAGAAGAGGTGAGAAAGGACAACTTTTTGGCAATACTAGTCCTAATCCATCTCACCATCATTGGTAGACCACTCCCTTTCCCCACACTCATCCTCCCACCCCAGTCCTGGTTTTCAGTGGGCCCAGCTGACGGCTCATCTTCCATCTCCCTCCTGGAAGAAGCAGGTAACACCCTGATTCCCCTTCCTATCTCATCTACTCTCATGGATTGTGTAGTGTTACTGGGTCCCAGAGCATGGCACTTCCAGGCCTGGCTCAATAGAAGTGCCTCAGTTCAGAGCAGAGTCAATACAACTGAGCCAGTATCTCACCTTCTATCTCCCTCTGGTGGGTGCAGTGATACTTGAACTCCTAAGAAGATGGTCCCAGTAGACTTCTGGCCTCTCTGGGGCTGGCCCTGGTGGCATAAAGGTTAAGCCACAGCCTGCAACAACAGCATACCCTATGGGTGCCCATTTGAGACCTGGCTGCTCTACTTCCAGTCCAGCTCCCTACTAATGTGCCTAGGAAAGCAATGGAAAATTGTCAAAGTGCTTGGGCCGCTGCACCTGCATGAGAGACACAGAAGAAGCTCCTGGCTCCTGGCTTTGACCTGGCCTACCACCAGCCATTGTAGCCAGTTGGAGAGAGAACCAGCAGATGGAAGATTTCTCTGCCTCATCCTCTCTGTAAAACTCTGCCTTTCAAATAAATAAATCTTTAAAAAATAATCATTAAAAATAGACCTCCACCCTGATTGGCTTCAATGAGGCTGAGTGAGGGAGTGCAAGGTGGACCTCATTCTTTTAGGTGTAACAGATGTTCTGCTTGTTCCTTCCCATCCTTGTCATCAGCGAGGTCCAGCAGGGTCCAGCAGGGAGGTGTGGCTACACCACCATCACTTTATAACAGCAAAGTGGTATGAGGGAAGTGTTTTCTTTCTCACTTTTTGAGGAAGCCTGGGCCTGCAGGGAGCTAAGTTTCTGTTACTGGAAATGGAGGGGAGGGCGGTTACCAGAGCGAGTCTCATGAGTTCTTTTCCTCAGCTTAGTATAGAAATAAAAAGCTGGGAAACAATTTGCAGAGAGGCAGAAACTTTTATTCAATTAGCAGGTGACAGAGAAATTGTCTGGTCCAAGAAGAGACCAGGCAGGGTGCCCTATGGGACACTGGCTTTGAGGAAGTGCCCCATGTTTTTAAGGCATTACTATGTGTTCATTCGGTTATCCTACTGGGGGTGCCCATTGGACACATATGTGTGCTGATTGGTTGGGGCTCATGGAGATAGCAGGGGTCTCCTGGAGACTGTCTCCTTAGGGGTTCAGTGTCCCTCCTCTGCTAGCTCTGGGTGAATGATTGCCCCCACCCTGAAGGTGTGATTTAAGGCTGCAAGTTCACACCTGCTGCACAAGAAGCCATTAGTAGGGGAGATGCCAATTGGTCTGGAGACAGGCTTTTCAGACACAGCGGACAGCCTGCTTGTGAAGGACATTCTACCTATGTCTGAAGGAGCCCACAGACTCCCAGCCCCACTGGCCGGCCTCAGTTTACACCACAACTCAGCATCAGGATCCTGCTGCTGCACAGGTGTTAGCAGGGCTGGGAGGAGCTGACCATCCATGCCACCCAAAACAATGAGGTACTGTGAGTCAGGAGCCCCACAGGCAGGGGAGAGATGCAGAGTGTACAGCTGTACCTAGCATCTGTAGCATGTTTCTTCAGGGAGGCTGATTGCTAGAAAAAAGTTGAAAAACAAAAGGTATTAGCAACAGGATTGAGAGTTTCATCCTGTAATTTTTAAAATGCCCATGATACAATATCAAATATTTTATCCTAGGAGGATTCAGGAAAGACAATCCAAATTAGAAACTATGACAGCAGATATTAACACTGAGATGTTGAAATTATGGTTGAAATTATGTAACAAGAATATTAACGTAGCCGTCAGGCGTTTTTCCATTAAAGCTGTGACAAACCATTGTGAAACAAATGAAGAAATATAAAATCTTGGAAAGGTTATAGAAGTCACAATAATGCAAATGAATTGTAGTTATAGAAAGGAAAATAAAGCACTGAAATAAAAGCACTGGTGGTGGTGGTTAGGGAGGGCAGCGCTTTGATGTAGCAGGTTAAGCCGCCCCTTGCTGGAGTCCTGGCTGCTTCACTTCCAGTCCAGCTCCCTGCTAATGTACCTGGGAAAGCAGCAGAGAATGGCCCAAGTGGTTGGGTCCCTGTACTCATATAGGAGACCTGGAAGAAGCTCCTGGCTTCCGATCAGCCTACGTTGGCCATTATTTGGGGAGTGAATCAGCCAATGGAAAATTTCTCTTTCTCCCTTTCTTTAACTCCACCTTTCAAATAAAAATAAAAACAAACAAAACAAAAACAAAAACAAAAAACACTGATTGGTTGGGCACAGTGGAGAGGAGAAAAGAATCAATGAAGCTGGACAGAGAGAGATTAGAAAAACAAATACTGTGGAGAGGCCAGCGCTGTGGCATAGTGGATAAAGTTGCCATCTACAGTGCCTGCATCCCATATGGGCACCAGTTTGTGGACTAGCTGATCTACTTCTGATCCAGCTCCCTGCTAATTTATCTGGGAAAGCAGTGAAGGATAGCCCAAATGGGCCCCAGCACCCACATGAGAGACTTGGAGGAAGCTCCTGGCTCCTGGCTCCTGCCTTCAGACCAGCCCAGCTCCTGCTGTTGAGGCCTTTTGGGGAATGAACCAGTGGGTGGAAGAACTCTCTTTCTCTCTCTCTTTCTCTCTCTTTCTGTAATTCTGCTTTTCCAATAAATAAATAAATATTTTTAAAAAGAAAAAAATCTAAGAGAATCTAGGAACCTTTGAAATAATAACAAAAGAGTGAAGAAATAATGATTAAAAACTTGCAAATTTGGTAACAGGCATATCATCAGTAATAAGGTAATTCAGGAAGCTCCACACAGAATAAGCCCAAATAAATCCGTGTCAAGCCACCTCATAATTAAACTTCTAAAACTGAAGGCAAAGAAAAAAACATTTAAAGTGGCTGAGAGAAATAATTATTTATTGGACCAAAAACTGAATGAAAGCTAGCTATTCTTATGAATCCAAGGAAACCATCAGAAAGGCACATCATTTTTTCTGTTTCTGGGAATATAAATCAATTACTATATGATTCACTATTTAGAAACAAAGAATTCAGTGTTCATGATATATGCAGAGATGAATAACCATTAGCACAGTCTAATTTGAGGGAATGTTTTCCTCACTCTAAGAAAAATCCAATATCCATTATCAGCTGCTCCTCAATCATGTCTATAGTACACTCCAAAAAGACTGGGCACCCACTGTCTTGCTTTTTAGCAAGATTTGTATGTTCTGGACATTTCATATATATCTTAAATAAAACAATATATGGGGCCGTCGCCGCGGCTCACTAGGCTAATCCTCCACCTAGCAGTGCCAGCACAGTGGGCTCGAGTCCCGGTCGGGGCACCGGATTCTGTCCCAGTTGCCCCTCTTCCAGGCCAGCTCTCTGCTGTGGCCAGGGAGTGCAGTGGAGGATGGCCCAAGTGCTTGGGCCCTGCACCCCATGGGAGACCAGGATAAGTACCTGACTCCTGTCATCGGATCAGCGCGGTGCGCCAGCCTCAGCGCGCTGGCCGTGGCGGCCATTGGAGGGTGAACCAACGGCAAAAGGAAGACCTTCCTCTCTGTCTCTTTCTCTCACTGTCCACTCTGCCTGTCAAAAAAAAAAAATTTGGTGTTTCCTTACTGGATTCCTTCAGTTAGCATATTTCCAAGATTCAAACATGTTGGCCGGCGCCGTAGCTCACCAGGCTAACCCTCCGCCTGCAGCGGCGGCACCCCGGGTTCTAGTCCCGGTTGGGGCGCCGGATTCTGTCCTGGTTGCTCCTCTTCCAGTCCAGCTCTCTGCTGTGGCCCGGGAGTGCAGTGGAGGATGGCCCAGGTCCTTGGGCCCTTCACCCGCATGGGAGACCAGGAGGAAGCACCCGGCTCCTGGATTCAGATGGGTGCAGCATCGGCTGTAGCAGCCATTTGGGGGGTGAACCAAAGGAAGGAAGGAAGAACTTTCTCTCTGTCTCTCTCTCTCTCTCACTAACTCTGCCTGTCAAAAAAAAAAAAAAAAAAAAAAAACATTCAAACATGTCATAGCATATGTTATTCCTGCATCACTTTGTATTACTAAATTGCATTTCATGGCAGAGATATAACACTTCTTGTGCATCTGTTCATCAACTGATGACAGTTCAGATTTTCCACTTCTTTGCTATTACTGATAGTGTCGTATAAATACAAGTTTTTGTGTGATATGCTTGTTAAATTCTATTTAGTATACCCGGAATATATCCAGGAGTGGAACTACTGGGGCACATGATATGTATTTTTTTTTAAGATTTTATTTATTTATTTGAGAGGCAGAGTTACAGAGAAAGGGAGAAACAGAGAGAAAGGTCTTCCACCTGCTGGTTTACTCTCCAAATGACCACAACTGCTGGAACGGGGCAGATCTGAAGCTAGGATCCAGGAGCTTCCTCTGGGTCTCCAATCTGAGTGCAGGGGCCTGAACACTTGGTCCATTTTCTGCTGCTTTCTCAGGCGAAAAGTAGAGAGCTGGATTGCAAGAGGAGCTGCTAGGACATGGACCGGCGCTCATATGCCACAGCACCAGCCCCATGATACATATTTTGAACAACTGCCCCTTCCCTTCCCTGTCCATAGAAGCCTCTGACTAGGCTAAAAACATTTCTTCCTATTAATAGTGGCTAGGTATGTTTGTCATAAATGGCAGTTCCTATTTTTGTACACTTTTATCTATTGTGTTGATCAATAATTTTTTCCTTTTTTCAACAATTCTGCTCTAATTAGACGATTTTTCTAATTCTGAACCATCAACACCCATTTGACCTTTCTTATCCATTCTGTTTTACTACCATATGATATCAAACAATGGAATTAGTTTGATGTGTAAACCTTCCCTTTCCACTTTGACCCTGATAGGGGATCCTTGGGATCTTGAACTACTACTGGCTTCAAGCATTTTAGAGCTGTTCTTCAGAAATATCCACCTACTTAAATTCTGAAAATCCCTTTAGATGAGGTCCTCCAGGGATCAATAATCAAGGCAGGTTTGAAAGAAAGGGACTCAACACCTGACATGCAAATCCAGTGGGCTTGGGTGTGTGGAGGCCTAGGAGCATGGGAGTCTCCCAAATCATCAACACTTCACTGTCAGGGGCTCAGATATTCCCACCATGTCTTATAGTTTATGGAAAGAATTTCATCCAGGAGACAAGATGGCTATGTACTCAGAAACATTTGAGACCTGATTCTGGGCCTTATTTTCTTTTCCTTTGCCGTGATCCACATTGCACCAAAGACAGGGAATTTTTTTAAGGCAGTTGTAGAGACTTGCTAATTCTCTGACCATAATTCAAGACAAGACATCAAAATGACACTTTGCCACGTTTAAGTATTGAGTTCTACTATGAGGGTAAAAGTGGCCATACATTCTTGGTATTTCACGTGCCCATTTTTTTTTTTTTTTTGACAGGCAGAGTGGACAGTGAGAGAGAGAGACAGAGAGAAAGGTCTTCCTTTGCCATTGGTTCACCCTCCAATGGCTGCCGCGGTGATCCGATGGCAGGAGCCAGGTACTTATCCTGGTCTCCCATGGGGTGCAGGGCCCAAGCACTTGGGCCATCCTCCACTGCACTCCCTGGCCACAGCAGAGAGCTGGCCTGGAAGAGGGGCAACTGGGACAGAATCTGGTGCCCCGACCGGGACTAGAACCCGAGGTGCAAGGCGGAGGATTAGCCTAGTGAGCCGCGGTGCCGGCCTCACGTGCCCATTTTAATGGTGCTGGGAATGAATGGGTCCAAACAAAGCCTTACTTTTGACACCTTTTTCTAGGTAACTTTTTCCCTACTGGTTTGCAGAGCTCTAAAATAACAAAATTTCACGCTAATCTTCAGTAGAACCCAATTCCCTAGATAAAATATTAAAAGCTGCCTTCTGATGCCAGTTACTTTACTGGGCAGTTTATTAGCTGCAGAGACAAAAATGTAAAATGTTTCCTTTTACTTATGCAGGGCAAGATTTACTAAATGGTGTTAGTCTAAAAAGCTAAATGAAATAATAAAGTAGTATAAAGTTGTAAAATTTGAAGAGCTATTGCACATAGGCAGAAGAATCTAACTTGAGCAGAAGAGTAGCCAAACTGGAGTGACACAAGAGCACTATGTGGTCCTCCCTTGGTCTTGGAGGGATGGGTATGGGATACACCTTGGATACCAAAATCCATGTATGCTCAAGTCCCTTATATAAAATGGCACAAAAATCACATGTAATCTATATACATCCCCCAGCATACTTTAAACCATCTCTGAATAACTTACGGTGCTTAATTCAACATAAATGCTATTTAAATGGTTTTTACACAGTATTGTTAAAGGAATAAAGACAAGAAAACATCTGTATAGATTTGGTACCGACCTGATTTGAGGAGAATATTGTCAATTCACTGTTTGAATGCTCAAATGAGAACTCCATGGAAATGGAGGCCAACTTTATAAGGAAACTGATTCCTGTGGCTGCAAGATGGAATATCTGTTTGATCATAAATGGAAGGCTGAAGCATATTTATTTTCTTACTGCATTTACATTCTAAATATTTTTGATAAGAACTTATCACAAAATTATATACAGTAGTCTGCTGCTAGTTTGATGAACAACCACGTATTTCAAAAACAGCACAACAAATGCTTTCTGAGAGCATGTGCACCACACTGAGGTTGCTTAGGGCTGGCAGATGCAGGCAGCACATTGGAGTCCCTACAGCTTGGTATTTATATCCAAGTCATTTTCTGCTCGGGTGAAATGCATGACTGATGCTCTTTGATATTGTCAAGCAAACCTGTCAACTTCAACAGTAGTCAGTTTTCATTTGTTCTGTTACTAAATCAAATCTGTGAGTTTTGACCAGGCACCACATATGTTCTCAGACCCTCTTCTCATCACCTACATGAATAAAATAATAAGATATGCACAGCAATGGTACTAAAAAATAAGAGGACTGTTTGGTTGGTATTAGAGAGAGAGTATTAATGCTCCACATGGAAAATGTCAGGGATGTCTTGATAATAAAAACCTAATATGCTCCCTGTATGCTTAGAAAAGAATTGATTAACTCAAAATCCTCTATATCTTTTTAAGGCTCATATATTGTGAAGGGCAATAATTACATTTTAACGAATTTGAAAAAGAAATACAAATATGAGAGACAGAATTCTGGCCAAAGCATTTAAACTACAAATGTCATTACTAAAAAGTAGAAAGAGGTGTGAAAATTTTATTTGTGAAGATAAGGTCTTGCCAAAGAAGAATTGACATGCCTCCTAGTGTTTCTAACTGAATAATTTTGGTGAAATTTGATAAGCTGAGTAAGTTGAAAAAAAAAATAGGTGAACACCTGTAAAAGCTCAGCGCTCAGCCGAGGGCTGTCAGATGTTGAAGTTGGTGTGTGCGGTATTGCTTCTCATCGCCACCAAGGAGCCACATCCTGGATACTTAAAAAAGGTCTCCCAGAAATGTGATGGGAATAGGAAAGGGTATCGTTGTTGTCGGCAGAGAACTGGTGATTACCCAGCTTCCTGGCAGTTGAGCCCTGAATAAAACTTCTATTATCTGAGAATTTGCTTGATGAGTTTTAACCAAACAATTGGTGCCCTATGATTTCAAGATAACTTTATACTGGAAAGTTCTGAATTTCAGATCAATATAAATATGCCATTTGAGTTTCACATCACGATGGCAGTACAGCTTCCACTTTCATGTGTTTTACATTCACAAATTTAACAAATTATAGTCCAAAAGCATGGAAAAAAATACAGTGAGCATGTACAGGCTTTTTTCCTGTTGTCATTAATCCCTAAACAACACAATACAGCAACTATTTACAAAGCACTTATATTGTTTTAGATTTGATAAATAATCTAGAGATGATTTAAAGTATATGGGAGGATTCTCTATATATGTGTGTGTCATATAGCACTATTACACTATTTATTTATTTATTTATTTTTGGACAGGCAGAGTGGACAGTGAGAGAGAGAGATAGAGAGAAAGGTCTTCCTTTTCCGTTGGTTCACCCTCCAATGGCCGCCACGGCCAGCGCGCTGCGGTCGGCGCACCGCGCTGATCCAAAGCCTGGAGCCAGTTGCTTCTCCTGGTCTCCCATGGGGTGCAGGGCCCAAGGACTTGGGCTATCCTCCACTGCACTCCCTGGCCACAGCAGAGAGCTGGACTAGAAGAGGAGCAACTGGGAATCTGGTGCCCCGATTGGGACTAGAACCCGGGGTGCCAGCACTGCAGGCGGAGGATTAGCCTATTGAGCCGGCCCTATTACACTATTTTTAATGGATATATTTATTTGAAAGGCAGAGTTACAGAGAGAAAGTCTTACAGCCACGAGTTTGCTCCCCAAATGGCCACAATGGCTGGAGCTGGGCCAATCCAAAGCCAGGAGCTTCTTCTGTGTCTTCCAAGCCAGTGAGGTGCCCAAGGACTTGAGTCATACTCCCAAGCACGTTAGCAGAGAGCTGGATTAAAAGTGGAGTAGCCAGGACTTGAACCAGCACCCAAATTGGATGTAGGTGCCACAAGCAGTGGCTTAACCTGCTTTGTCATAGCACTGGCCCCAATATTACACTATTTTATATAAGTTCTTGAACATTTGCAAATTTGTTGTCTGGATTTCCAGAATCAATCCCTCTCAGAAACAAAAGAAGGACTGTGTATGTCTGACCCACTCAGCTGCTGTATCTCCATATTTAGTTATCAAAACATCCAATTTCAAGTTGGGTGTCCAGTTCTACTATTTGCATTAAAAATATGAAACCTATTCTTCCTGAATATAATGCTATGTATCTGTAATATAAAGAAATACGGTTATTGCTGGGTAATATAGTTTATTTGTTGTAGAATGTGCTAAATTAGTATCCCAAAGAAAGAAACATAAGTTACAAATGGAAACTAGTGTGGTATGGAACAAAAACCATGGAAATTAAATTCAGAATATCTTGGATTTGGCGTCTGCTTTCCATTTACTTTCTAATTATATAATTATAAATTATAATATATTATATATAAATTATAATATATATTATATAATTATAAAATAATAAAGGCTTATAATCACCTTTTTCAAAAACTATAATAATAATAGGATTCTAAGAACCAAATATAGTTAAAACTTATGAAAATACTTTTTGTTTTGTTTTTTTGCAACACTACTTTTTGCGATGGTGTTGTGGTCGAGCCAGTTAAGCCTCCACTTGCGACACTAGCATCTCATATCAGAGTGCTGGTTCAAGTCCTGGATATTCAGTGCTTCAGGTACAGTTCCCTGCTAATGCTCCTGGAAAGACAGCAGAAGATGGACTAAATGCTTGGGCCCCTGCCACCTACATGGGAGACCAGAATAGAGTTCCTGGCTCTTGGCCCAGCCCTAGCTGCTATTGGTATTTGGGGAGTGAACCAGAGGATGAAAGATTCTCTCTCTCTCTCTCTCTTTCTCTGTCTCTCTCTCTCTCTCTCTCTCTCTCTGGGTGTGTGTATCCCTTTTTCTGTAGTCCTTTTTAAAGGTATCTTTCTTAAATTAAAAAAAAAAAAACACTTTTCATATCTGAGTTTCTGTAAGTGTGTTCATCAAAAGAAGCTGAGGTTGCTTAAGCCTCCATTTTCTTGAGAAGGAAACTAACCTCAACATGAGCACATGTGAACATGAGACTTCAGCCTGGGTAATTGCTACTCTGCTCCGGATATCCCACTACTGGAGATGTGCTTGCTGTTTATCTGCTTGGATGAGGACAGGGGTATAAGTGAGTAGCCCTGGGTCATGGGAGCTATCCTCCCTGCCTGGGGAGAGGGACAAAGCTGAGAAACTGAGAGGGAAAGAGAGGGACAAAGAATGGCTCCCAGTCCTTGAGGGCCTTGTTCCTGCAACACTTACTTTTCAGGGGTTTGCAAGCAGTCCACACAGGATCTCTGTACTTAATTTCTTTTTAAAATATTTTATTTTGTTTTTATTTCTAAGACAGAGTTAGAGACACACACAGAGAGAGGTCTTCCATCCGCTGATTCACTTCCCAAATGGCTGCAAAAGATCCAGGCTGGACCAGGCTGAAGCCAGGAGCCAGGAGCTTCTTCCAGGTCTCCCACATGGGTGTAGGGGCCCAAGCACTTGGGCCATCTGCTGCTGCTCTCCCAGGTGCATTAACAGGGAGCTGAGACTGGAAGTGAAGCAGCCAGGGCTTGAACCGGCACCTATATGGAATGCCAGCCCTGCAAGCCGGGCTTGAACCTGAAGTGCCACGGCACCAGCCCCAGGATGTTTGTACTTAATTTTAAAAAACCCTATGAGGGACCCACTCTTTGGTGTAGCGGGTTAAGCCACAGTCTTCAGTGTCTACATCCCATCCCATATGAATACCGATTCTAGTCCCGGCTGCTCCATTTCCAATCCAGCTCCCTGTTAATGAGCCTAGGAAAGCAGCGGAAGATGTCCTAACTCCTTGGCCCCTGACCCATTGGGAGACCAGAAGGAAGCTCCTGGCTCCTGGCTTTAGCCTGGACCAGCCCTGGCTGTCTCTCTCTGTCTCTCTGTCTCTCTCTCTCTCTAACTCTGCCTTTCTAATAAATAAAATGAATCTTAAAGAAGAAACACATGAAACCCAAGACCTTTAAAGGTGCTTTCAAGAATTCTCAGACAATAATTTGGAGACACATATAGCATTTGAGAGAAAACATAAATGTTTATGATATTTTGCATTCTTAGAACAGAAGCCAAAATGAGTATAAAAGAAATCACACCAGGCTACTGAAAACAAATGGAGGCTGGGAAAGAGGTGTGGCATTCAAAGGCTGAGGCAGTGGTGGTGTAGCATTTAACCCTATCATCCAGGGCCTCTGCTGCTTGTTTTGCTAACATAGTCATGGACAGTATAAAAGTATAAATTCTCTCTGTTCTCTGGATCTATATCTTTGAGTAAAGTGGTATTGGAGTATTTCTGGAGTGGTTTTCACAAACAGCTTCATAGGAGTCTATGAAACCCACTCTATTGCTTTCCACTTGGCACCTGCTGGGGACCCGTGTTACCGACCTGAGGACCTGAGCGAGACCACTTCGCCCATTCCATCACCTCTGCCCAATCCTCCCAAAGTATGAGAAACCTCCAGATGGCAAAGTTTTCAAGTGTTCAGCTGAACACTTGTGAGAAAGCTGCCATCTTTTTATGTTACAATTTGATCAGAGAGGAACCTTAGCAGTGCGCCTTGAATCTCAATGTCAAACCAAGTTTTGTGAAATTGACCTTTGCATTTTTATTTACAATTGCCTCACTCAGACAAGGCTGCAAGGATCCCTGGGCAGAAAACAAATAATCATGACAGACATCCCTCCTAGGAATCACCCTTTCCCAGCCAGATGGAGGCTCTTTGACAAGGTCAAGCTTTTTGTTTCTAATTCCTTCTTCTCTTAAGATGCATTATCTTGGAATTTTGGCTCTTTTGAAATGAAGTTTAAGGAGGACGTTTTCCACTTGAGCTTTTCAGACCTATTTGAATGCACTTTTGGTTCAGGCTGGGTTTCCAAATGTGAAAGCTTTGGCAAAAAAGAGGAAGAGGGAAAAGTACATGAATAAACTGTTAGACGTCTAACATGGTATTTCCAAAAGTTCAAGGAAAATGGTATTAAATACACATTTATTTTGGTGCAAAAATAATTGCATCTGGCTGAGTGTTATGCAGTGAATTAAGCCACTGCTGGGGACACTTGCATCCCACCAGAGCACCTGGGATCAAATCCTACTTCTGCTTCTATTCCAGCTTTCTTCTAATGTGCCTGAGAATCAGTGGATGAAGGGTCAAGTACTTAGATTCCTGACACTCTGTGGGAGACCCAGACCAATTTCTTGGATCCTGACTTCCGCCTCACCCAGCCCGAGCTATTGTGAGCATCTGGGACATGAATCAGCAGATGAAAAACTCTCTCTCTCTTTCTACCTAGATAGAAGATAGATAGATATAGATAGATAGATAGATAAATAGATAAACTATAGATATTAGATATATATTAGATATATAATAGATATATCTATCTATATTTATATAGAGAGAAAGAGAGAGATTTGCTATGCTGCCTTTCAGATAAATAGATATTAAAGTAATATTTAAAATTCATGCATATGGCAAATATAACTTATGAATAAATGCACAGATTTTAAAATAATGTTGTACCAGAATAAAATTATATTTTAGTTCCATTTTCCTATTAACATTTTGACATATCCTCATATAATCCTTTACAAAGAAGGGGTAGGTATTTTGGTACAATGGGTTAAGCCACTGCTTTTGATTCCCATGATCCATATCAGGTTCTGGTTCCAGCCCTAGTTCCTCTGCTTAGGAGCCTGTTTCCTGGTAATACATCCTAGGAAGCAGCAGATGAGGGCTTAAGTGCATGGGCTTCTTCCACCCATACGGGAAAGCTGGGTGGGGTTCCTGGCTTCAGCTTGACCCAGCTCTGGCTTTGTAGGCATTTGGGGAGTGAACCAGCAAACAGAAGATCTTTCTTTTTCTCTCTCTTTCTGTCACTCTGCCTTTGAAGCAGATGAAACAAATAAAAATACATATCTAGAATGATAAAAAAATCTTAATTTGGTAAGTAGATATTTATAAATGTTGTCTTCACTTATTTATATCCCTTACATAGTAATATACCCTTCTTTCCTCATTTTATGGTCTTTGTCATGAATACCACCTCATGTGACTTTAATATGTCTACCTGTTTTCAAGGAAAATAGTATTTGTGTGTATGTATATAATACTTACATATAAAATGAAAATAGCAACATGCTATAAACTGTTAAATCTGTATGTACTTATTGAACTATTCATCATACCCTTCTGCTTTATATGAAACATTTTAAAATTAAAAAAACAAAAAAGTTCCCAAAAACAATGGAAAAGAAAAACTGACATTGCTAAACCAGGCTGGGCTTCCTGACACAAAGTATGAAATAACAAACGTTGTTTTCATATATACACATATATAAAATTCACTTGATTTCTTTCTTAAAGGAAAAAAATGCTTTTCAAAGCAATCATCTTCTCTTCCTTATTAGCCAAAAACTTCTAGTGTCTGATTAAGCAGTAAACTCTAAGTTACAACTTCCTGCTTCAAGTTCTTAAAATCTCGCGTTACTTCCGGAAGCATTACACAGAAAGAGCAAGATAAACTATTATCATAATTTTATAGAAATATCTTCAAATTTGTTTTGATTTTGTTTAGACAGAGTCACTTCACTTTAAACTTCATTCACCTTGAGCTACAAAATGTTACTTTGCAAGGAAAATTAAAGACTAATCATGGAGTGACTGCTTTTCTTTGCCAAGTGATATTTTTTAATGTACTATTAAGGCAGGTTGATGTTTCAGCAGTTAATTTGCATTCCCTGTAGTGATGTATCAAACATGACTATTTTTTTCTAATTGGACTTTAGGCAGTTATGGAATTATTTACTGCTAGCATTGGTTCCAGTACACAAAAACAACCCTTGTGAGGTTTACCAGCATGTTTTACCTGGGCTCTCTGGTCCATTTTCCCTGAGTCTCCATCACCAGTGTAATTTGGTACATGTTCTGCACACTCCCATGCCTAATGGACATTGTTCTGTTCCTGAGGATGGAGCATCCAGTTAGTTTCATTTCAGCGGTCATGATTTCCATTTGTGAGATAGTTAAAGTAATATCCTTGCCTTCCAAAGTCACCAGTTGGCTCATAGTTAAGCACTGATGTGAAATAATTCCAATACCCAATTTTAAAAGTGTGAGTTCCATGACATTTTCTGGTATCGACTCACTGTGATTTAAAAACAGACAGTAGTCTACGAGCACAACTGGCACTGCTATTGCTTCTACACTCCTGGTGCAAGTCTTACTTCTGGGAGTGCGGTCAGTAACTAAGAAAGGTCCAAAGGTTGAACCAGCTCCTAAGCAAGGCCTTCTCTAGTCCGTGGCACTGAAGGACTGTGGATGCACAGGTAGCTGTGAATCGACTGTAGCCCTCCAAACAACTAAAATTAACTGGCTCCTAAGCTGAATGAATAGGAGGACTGCAAATTTGTTCTTCAGCTTACACACCAATGGCCTTGGATTGGAAGTTAACTCCCATTAACCACTCACCAAGTTGATGCTATAGGAACTTTAATTAAGTACCACTCAAGTTGACTTTGCATGCAGTTTGAAATAAATGGGAAGCTTCTCTGATTTTTCCCTGTGACGTCTGTAATCACTTACAATGATATGTCTGGACTAGTATTTTACTAATAAATTCATAGTTGTGAGCTAGCAATTTGGTGGAACATATAAGAAAAATAGAAGAACTTCCAAAATACTTCATAAGCCCAAAAACTTATTTTTTAAAAATTTATTTGTTTTCACCACATTTGAAGGGTGGAAAGAAACAGACAGGTAGAAACTGATCTCATATTTGTTGGTTCAGTCTCCAGATATCAACAAGATCTGGGCCTCGTCATGCTGAAGCCAGCATACAAGAATTCAAACTGGGTGAGTTCCAGGGAACCACGTACCTGCCTTCTACAGTATGCATTAGCAGGAAACTGTAGCAGAAGTGAGGGAGCCAGGACTCAAACGAGGTACTCTGATATGGCCTACAGGCATCCCAAGCAGTGTCTTAACCTCTATGCCTTATGCCTACCCCAAAAGCCTTATAGAACTTTGTGGCTCAAAACTTCACATGAATATAGCTTGAATTTTAGGGCAATTAAACTTAAAATCAGTGTTTTTCATTTCTTTTTCTGAAATGCTTACTAGGATTTTTATGTAATTAGATTCAATTTCTTTACAAAGCAAAACTAGAAATGCAATGCATATAATAAATTGAGACATCTTAAAAATAATTTATACTGGTTTTTTCATTTTGTATATTGTCCAATAAGGTCTCAAACAGGATAGAAAGCAGCTGTGCAGACACTTATTACTGCACTGTTATGCAGTAGCTAGTTACCAGAAATAGCCAATAGACAGTTGTATTATTCTAATGAGTTTTAGATTCTCCTTCAGTAGGCATATAGATCTTTCATGAAATCATTTGAAAATACTAAGTCCTTAAGATTTAACCACTTGTGAGAATCATAGATGGCAATGAAATGCTTAATCTTTAAGAGCTGGTCCCTTGTGAAAATTGAGATTACGTCTTATTTTTTTTTCTTTTTCCTGTTATAGGTGAACCTGCAGGTATGTTAGTTGTACACAGAGAGCACATCTCTTCCCCCCTCTGATATGGGTTATCTTTTTAAGAAAGCAAATCTGAATGACCCAGTAAGCAGACACAGCACATCTTTGGATCAGCCCTAGAAAGAAAACATTTTCTTTTCCATTTGATTGTAATTTGCCAGACTAAGTAAAGACCCAGGAAATAAGCTATTTCTTTCTGGGCATTCCTGAAGGATAGTGTCTCATGTCTGAATGCTAGATTGAATCTCTTTCTCTGATAATGGGCCTTGACTCCTCTTAGCAGCCTTGAATACTTCTTCCTTCGTGACCAGTGATGGTCATCAGCCTCTCTCTTTGCTCTTAGAGAGCTCATCGATAAATTTATTATTAATTAGACAAATGCAATTAGGACATTGTACATTTTTCTTGGCTATTTATATTAGATTACATTTTAATGGTCAATTGCAAAATTTTAACAATAAGCAAATTTTCCTTGGCTATATATATTAGATTACATTTTAATGGTCAATTGCAAAATTTTAACAATAAGCAAATTCTCTATAACAAAGCCACTTATGTTAGGCTTACACCAAAAGTAAAATGAAAAAAAGGCAAAACATAATTCTCTACAATCACTAATATCAAGTTTTGGTAGCTTTTCCTCTTTGTGTGTTCTTTCCAACTTTTGCCTGTGTCTTTGTTCTGATTTGTTCTACTTTGCTCTTACTTAATTTCCAAGGAAAAGAAAGACAGTATGCACACAGAATGAATGAATCCAGGTGAGCCTGCCTGATATCTAGAAGTCACAGGAAAATGGGATAAAATCAATGTTCAGACAAGAAAATGAAGCAAAATTGACAGAGAAAAATCTCATTGCAGATCATTTTGATAAGGAAAACTATTTCCACCGTTAGTGTCACAATGGAAATGAGTCTGCTGCCCCCTTGACCCTAGTTGGGACTTAGAGTGACTTATTTAAGCAACTCCTCTGAACTCCAACTATCATCTGCTGATTCTAATCAAAGGATATGCTTTCTTCTTTTTGTAAACTAAACTTTTTTTAAAAAAAATGTTTATCTACTTGAAAGTCAGAGTTACACAGAGAAAGAAGAGGCAGAGAGAGAGAGAGAGAGGAGAGAGAGGTCTTCCATTCACTGGTTCATTCCCCAGTTGGCTGAAACAGCCAGAGCTATGCCCATCCGAAGCTAGAGGCAGGAGCTTCCTCCAGATCTCCCATGTGGGTGTAGGTGCCCAAACACTTGGGCCATCTTCTACTGCTTTCCCAGGCCATAGCAGAGAGCTGGATTGGAAGTTGAGCAGCTGGGACTTGAACCAGCACCCATGTGGGATGCTGGCACTGCAGGTGGCAGCTTTACCTTCTAAGCCACAGTCCTGGCCCCTAAACTGATCTTATTTAAATGCAAAATAACTTTACACTGTCACTCTCTCTATCTACTGATATTCTCTAGAATTTTCTCATTCTTTGAGAAAAAGGCAAAATTGGGTCATCCCTCTCACATTATACATTTGTATTTGTATGGATTATAAATTAGGTTTGGTACATAATTATGTGGTTTTTTTTTTACATTTATTTTAGTTTAAAGGGAGAGAGACAGAAACAGAGAAGCAGAGAGATTTAGATCTTCCATGTCCCAGAATGCCTGCTGAAGCCAGGGCTGGTCCAGACCAAAGTCAGGAGCCTGGAACTGCATCTGGGTCTCTATGTGAATAGCAGACCCAAGCACTAGAGCCCTCACCTGCTACTGCCCACCAACAGGAAGTGATCAGAAGAAGGGCTGGGACTTGAACCAAGGAACTCAAATATAGGATGCAGCCATCTCAAAAGGCAACTTAACCACTGTATCAAACGCCTGTCCCAGCTATGTTTTTTTTTTTTTTAAGAAATTTATTTATTTATTTATCTATTTATTTGAAAATCAGAATTAGAGAGAGAGAGACAGAGAGATGGATCTTCCATCCTCTGGTTCACTCCCAGGTGGCCACCAACAGCTAGGGTTGGGGCCAGGCAGCAGCCAGGAGCTTCTTCCAGGTCTCCAACATGGCCAAACACTCAGCCGATCTTCCTCTGCTTTTCCAAGGTCATTAGCAGAGAGCTGGATTGGAAGTGGAGGTGGCTAAACCCGCTATGGCACCACACTGTCCCCCAAGTTATGTTATATAACTTCCATATAATTCAATTATTTTATATAAGAAAGATTTCTAAGCTTCTTTACTTTGACACAATAGGTAACAGACAAGGAAGTAGATTCCCTAATGTCGTATAAATGTTATATGACATAGCTGACCCATGTCATACAAATGTTATAAAATAATAACCCCATGAGACTAATACCAAAAGCTTTAGATTATTTTTTGTTTAATGCAGTAAATAATAGAGAGGTAAGAAGAGGAAGGAGAAGTGAAAATGATATATATTGACAGTAAAACCCACGTCAGGACTTTCCTTGCTGTTATTTAGTTGAATCCTGAGAATAATAACTAAAGTCAGTATTGTTTGTCCATTATGGTGAAGTTGAAGTAGTTGAAGTTGAAACTCAGATGAATTTAAAAATGCACTGGGGCCAGCAGTATAGTACAGCAGGTTAAGCCACCACTTGTGATGCTGGCGTCCCATGTCTGAGCACTTGAGTCCCAGCTGCTCTACTTCTGATCATGGACCCTGCGGATGAGCTTAGAAGACAAAGGAAGATGGCCAAGTGCTTGGGCCCCTGCCTCTCATGTGGAAAACTCAGATGGAGTTTCTGGCTCTTGGTTTCAGCCTGGCCCAGACCTCACTGTTGTGGGCCCTTGAGGAGTGAACCAGCTCACAGAAGCTCCTTCTTTGTCTCTCCCTCATTCTCTGTCACTCTGCCTTTCAAATAAACAAATACATATAACTTTAAAAATAAAATAACTACATTGAAGAACTATTTATAGAGCATCTTCTGTAGGTGCGTCATTGCTGTCACTACTTTAAAGTCATAACACCCCTTAAATAAAAAATTTCAATTTAAGTCTAAGATGTTTCAAAAATCCCTCTCATTTTTCTTTTTTTTAATATTTATTTATTTATTTATTTGAAAGTCAGAGTTACACTGAGAGAGAAGCAGACACAGAGAGAGAGAGGTCTTCCATCCACTGGTTCACTCCCCCATTGGCCGCAATGGCCAGAGTTGAGCCGATCTGAAGCCAGGAGCCAGGAGCTCCTTCCAGTTCTTCCATACGGGTGCAGGGGTCCAAGGAGTTAGGCCATCTTTCACTGCTTTCCCAGGGCATAGCAGTGGAAGTGGAGCAGCCCGGACTCGAACCGGCGCCCATGCGGGATGCCGGCACCACAGGCAGCGGCTTTACCTGCTACACCACAGCACCCCACCCCCCGTCATTTTTCATAATGACAAGCTGATAAAGTAAAATCAAACAAAAACATAGTTTTCAGGTGAGACTTGTTTTTAGTTCCTGGTCTTTTATTTACAACCTGTGGAACTGGGATCACAGAGCTCAAACTTTCCAATATTCAGTTTCCCCATCTGATTCCTGAAGCTGATGGCATCTTCTTACTATCTCATATTAGAGATGGAAGGGGTGTGGCGAAGCCACCAGCCCAAGTCTGGGCCCAGAAAATAGAACATTCCTGTGATTCTTTCTGCCTGGCAGCTTTGTATGTTGTAGCCCCCCCCACCAAGCACGCATATAATTGCAGCCCCCAAATGCATACTGAATAATTTAGTATATGATATGACAGTAACTATGATGATTGAATTATTGTACCCTGCTTCGTGGAGAGATTATTTAGGAAATCTCTAGCACTCATTTTTTGTGTAGCCAGAAGTAAAAAACAATGTGTGATTGCCATACTTTCAAACTTTACCCACTTTCAGGGTGTTCTCTACTTCTCTATTGGATAATTTTTCCAAGAAAAAATCAATTGAGAAGAAAAACACTAGGCAAGGGTATGTCAAAACATTTGTGGAAATATGGAACTAAAAGATAAGTTTATTTTAGTGCAAAGATTTTTGAATCTGTGCATTTTTTTCATAATGTGCACTTTCCTTGAACTTTTTGAAATACCCTCATGTATGATCTTTGGATTTGGTATTGGGGTATGGGGGGAGTTTTATGGGAATAGTTTGGAGGCAGTTTTGTTCACAATGACCATGCAAAAGGCAAGTTTTCTGGGCAGCCAGGCTCTTCCCTTGTCTAGCGCGGTACAGGGCTAGACTGCTGGGCACTGGAGGGGGAACGGTGAGACCAAGGCATTGAATGTGCCTCTGGCTCTTCCATCAGAGCTGTTGTTGCTGTGGAAACAGCGTTCTCTCTAATCAACAAAAGCACTTGAGAGAGAAGCAAACATGTAGACAGATACATTCTCATTGCGTAGATTTCTGCAAAGACATTCCAAAGTGCATTTTTAATGTTTTTTTTTTAACTTTTATTTAATAAATATGAATTTCCAAAGTACAGCTTTTGGATTACAGTGGCTTCCCCCTTCCCCCCATAACTTCCCTCCCACCTGCAACCATCCCAAAGTGCATTTGTAAAATCAGTATTTTGCAAGCTTATGCATGGAAACTCATATGCAGGTGTGTATGTGTGCAGGGGGACATTAGAAGGACCTTTTGCAGGATTCGGGGGGAAAGGCTGTGTGTTAAACTTACAACAGACAAAGAAAAGATGCCTCGCTTTTGCCCATTAGTAAGTTCATATTATGAAGTTCAATGCACTTCCTTTAAAAGTGTTAGAAGCTCCTTACATTCTGGTTTAAAGGGGACATCAGCTGCCCCTTGGGCTTGCCAATTGGAGGTAATGAAGAGTCCCAGCTACTGAAAGATGGACCCTGTGCTGGACACAGGCCTCAGGGAACCTAAGAGTCTCCTGTACTGAAAAGTGTTGAGAGGTGCATTCCTTTCCTAAAGCTGCCATTAAAAAAAAAATCTTTACTTAATGTATGCTAAACTGATCTTCTGTATATAAAGAGAATTGAAAATGAATCTTGATGTGAATGGAAGGGGAGAGGGAGTGGGAAAGGGGAAGGTTGCGGGTGGGAGGGACGCTATGGGGGGGAAGCCATTGTAATCCATAAGCTGTACTTTGGAAATTTATATTCATTAAATAAAAGTTTGAAAGCAAAAAAAAAAAAATCTCCAAAAGATGAGTGGTTTAGGCCATAAGGAACTTTTGCCTCACAGTTCTGGGGATCAGAAGTTTGGGATCCAGGTGTGATCAGGGCCGTGCTCCCGGAAGCCTGTAGGGAAGGTGCTGTTTGTCCTCTTCCTGCTCTGGTGGCCCTGGTGTTTTTGGACTTGTGTTATGCTCTTTGCATGGTGTTCTCCCCATCTATGCATGTCTGTCTCTGTGTCCAAATGTCCTCCTCTCCTCTGTCTCCTTTATAATGAGAGAGAGAAAAAGCGGGGGTGGGGAGAGATTGATTGATTTCCACTCTGATCTGCTGGTTCATTCCCATAAAGGCCCATGATGGCTGGAATTGGACTGGATAAAGCTAAGTCTAGGAACTCCATTCATGTTTCCCACATGGGTGGTAGGAGCCCATCCACTTGAGATATTGCTGCTGCCCCCCAGGGTTGGGTTTAGCAAGAAACTAGAATTGTCTTAACCAATGTTTTAATCACTAGGTCCCCTTCCCTCATTGTTACTTTTTTATAACACCAGTCAGTCAGTAGTATTGGAATAGCCCTGTTCACTTCTGAATGACCACATTTTAAGTTTATTATCCCTCTGATGACCATATTTCCAGATAGTGTCACATTCTAAGGTCTTGGGGTTAGGATTTCAATCTTTCTCAGGGGACACAGTTCAGCTCCTAACAACAGGTTGTGGTCAAGAGCCTCTCAGCTCTCCCCCAGGCTTTGCCTCCAAGAGAGAGAAGACCCGTTAACTTTACTAAGACACAGATTTCCCTTGCTCTCCTGAAAGGGCGTGTTTGCAGGTAAACTTGGGAGATTCTGAGAATGAAGCAGCAGCCTCCTTTTTGCCAAGAGGGGATTCTCAGTGGCCCAGGAATATGTGGGAGGGGCAGTGGGAAGCCCAGGCTGTCCCATAATACTGCTTGTTAAACTCTTGTCATAAATTATTCAAAGGATCACAGAACACACCGGAAACTTCCAGCGTTGAGTAATTGCTTATGACTTGTTTTGTCATGTTAAATAAATGTTTATGCGCACATGTTTCCTGGAAGTAGATCCCTCATACAAGCTGGATTGGAGATCATCCTTCATCAGACTTTAACTATCAGGGGTTCAATTGTTCCTCAGAAAGTTAACAGTCTCTCAGGCAGAATCTGAACTTGACACTCTGGTCTGAAATGTCTCCAAAGGCATCAGGTTCAGGGGCACAGGCTGGCATCAATGTTGGTTACACATGTGCCCCCTCGCTGCTGCACACATCACTGTCCCTGAGGTCCTGGGTCCCAGGCTGTGTTCTCCCATGAGAGTCCCTTCTCAAGATCTAACCCACTGCTCAGGATTCAAATCAACATCAACAGTACTACCCTGGGGAAACATTTCTGGATGCCCCAGGATGATGCAGGCATCTCATTGTGCACTTCTTTGGAGGCCGCTTGCCTCTAGCACCCCCTTGTGTCAACCTGTCTCACCCTTGCGTGCCCCAGGATCCTACACAGCTCATAGGAGTGGAGAAAGAAGCTAGGCTGCAGAAACAATGTAAAGATAGGTGGCAGGCCAATTAATGACTGCTTTACACAGTGATATGCCATCAAAGAGACCCAACAGGCCATTCCACTGCACTGGTTTCCGATGTGGAGAGCCAGGGCTTCAGCATAAGTCAGCTTATGAAGAGCCCTAGCAGCTATGCCAACCAAGAGTTGGGTCACTGGAAACAGCCCTGTCCTGGAGTCGACCTCCAGGTCAGAGCCACAGATCTTGTTTGCTCTAAGCTGAAAAGCCCTTCACGCAGCCTAGCTTCCCAAACAACCACTGCTGTCAAGGGGATGGCCAAGTTGGGTCAACTACATGGCATGCAAAACTGTATATTAACTAAAAATGTTTCCCTTTTAGAATTGCCACCTACCTTCTCTTTGAGCCAGCTCTCCTCCCAGGCCAGCTAGGAAATGAAAGTCAACAGGGTACCTCCCTTATGATGTACCACATGTGAAGAGATAGATAGGTCTGAGCCTCATACCTGACAAGGCCTTAAAGCTCACCTGATTATTTTCAAGCCCTTTCTGTCAGTTTGTATTTGCCTCTCAATGAAAAAATTTGCTCATGGTTTAGACACTTTTCTTAGGGCCTCTAATAATGACTCTGTCCTCAGTCTAAGATCCTGTGAGTTTAAATTGCTTGTTAGATCCATTTTCTCCAGACTCAAAAAAGTAAAATTCTAGGTGGCCATGCACATGAAAACTCTGATGGGAGCAGTTTCTGCAAGCTGGCACTGCATCCCCCAGGAAAAGCCACCTCCTGCTGAGAAGCCACCTTCTGCTGCAACCCTGCCTTGACTCCCCTTTCCAAAGACACCCCTTTTCAGCATGAAGCAGCCAGAGGGATCATTGTCCAGCCACCCGCGAAAAGATGCTAGGGTCCATTCATGGTAAGAGGGGGATGTGAGGAGTCAGATGGGTTAATAAGTAGTCACTGAAATTTGGGGTGTAAAATATTTGCTTCCTTCCCCAAAACATTATCTGTAGCAAGAACAGGCTAACCTCCTTCCTTTAGAATCTCCAAATTTACCATGAGAATAGCAAAAGAGAGCTCTTCCTGAGCTCACAGCTTATTGTGAAAACAAGTTACCTATCCCATCATCCTTAGCAGCCCAGACAGGATGCAAAATTGTAAATGAGGCCTTTTGATGGGTTTTTGTCCCTGCCTGGTAACTGAATGCCAATTTGATTGTCAAGTTTTTTTTTTTTTCCTTTGAAATTTTACTTAAAAATCTCACTATCATCAGCCCCTGTGGGTTTTTTACTCTCTTGGAAACCACTCCCACCCCATGCAGCTCTGACTAAAAGTCTGTGATTCTAATAATTTTAAATCTTAAAACAAACAAACAAAAAGGAGCAATTGGTATTTCCTAAAGAAATGCAAGGTGGCCAGTTGGTTACTATGAAGAATGTGGGATTAAGCAAAAACCATGACTCTGTGCACTGATGGCTCTGGGTTAGCTTGTTCTTATCTCCCATGATGGATACCAACTAACACAACAAGTTTTACTGAGCTCCCAAATTTTATTTCTCAGCTAATCTTATTGACTCCCTAGCTTTCATCTGTGGTATTATTTATGAATGATCACTATGTGTTATTCTTTTCAGTGTCTCACTGTTACCCAGTACAAATTCATCTGTGTAAAGTCCACCTCGATTCTTGATGAAAGGAAAAGGGCTAAAGCAAACAGTCATTCTGTTTGTACCAGTCATATCAAATCAGATACAGATTTTTCCTATTGGCTGTTAAACACTACCCATTTCTTTTCATTAATTCAGATAGTCATGAGAACTTACATTTGCACAACTTTATTTTTATTTATTTATTTATTTATTTATTTATTTATTTATTATTATTTTTTTTTGACAGGCAGAGTGGACAGTGAGACAGAGAGACAGAGACACAGAGAGAAAGGTCTTCCTTTGCCGTTGGTTCACCCTCCAATGGCCATCGCGGCCGGCGCGCTGCAGCCGGCGCACCACACTGATCCGATGGCAGGAGCCAGGTGCTTCTCCTGGTTTCCCATGGGGTGCAGGGCCCAAGGACTTGGGTCATCCTCCACTGCACTCCCTGGCCACAGCAGAGAGCTGGCCTGGAAGAGGGGCAACTGGGACACAATCCAGCGCCCCGACCGGGACTAGGACCCGGTGTGCCGGCACCGCAAGGCGGAGGATTAGCCTAGTGATCCGCGGTGCCAGCCTGTACGACTTTATTTTTAAAAATATACTTTAACGGATTTATTTATTTGAAAGGGAGAGAGAGAGAGAGAGAGAGATGTCTTTCATAAGTTGGTTCACTCCCCAGATGTTGGCAACAATTAGGGCTGGGGAGACTGAAACCAGGAGGTAGGAACTTTATCCTGGTCTCTCATGTAGGTGACAGGAACTCAAGGACTTTACCCCAGACCTGCTGCTACCTGTGCACTGGTAGGGAGCTGGATTGGAAGCAGAGTAGCAGGTACTTGAAACAGTCTACGGATATGGCTTGTGGGTGTCTCAGGTGACAACTTAATTCTCTGCACCACAGTGCCCTCCCACAGGTGTGATGTCTTTAAAAATTATATTCATACTTCATATATCAGCTAATAGACATTTCACTTGATAATTACTTTTAATCCTGACATTTTTGATGATTGACGGTGTTATTTTCACATGAATTTATTTTAAGGCCTTCCTTAGAGGAGTGGTATTTAATTTTGCCTTCCTCTCCCAACCCCCACCAAGGGAACAAACCCACTAAAGCTCACACTGTTTTTCAGATATATTTAGAAGATAAATACATCAATATTGAGTAGCTACATATTATAAAAAAAGTAAAAGTCTTTTGTACAGTTTTCTTGAACCTTTAATGTTACTGAATGTACCAGTGAGGAAGAGGGAGGCACAGCACTCAAATTGAGGGAAACTGATGAGAAATGATTGCATTCCTACTCTGTGCCAGGTCTTCTCTGCTGCCCCCCAGAGGTCACTAGCACCCTGCCCCCATGGCCTCATCTCAGGTCCTCTTTCCCACAGTGTGAGCAGGGGGGGCCCTGGCTAGTTCACAATACCTCATTGTGCTGTGCACCACAGAGGTGAACCAATCCTTTCTACCAACCCCAACCTACATTCTCTGGATCTCTTCAATCATCAGATGTGTATTGCACTCATTACTTCCACCTCAATACTTTCATATCAGGTTTTCATTTATATATGAGAATGTACAGGATTTTCAGGAGTTAGTAATTATATTGATCTGCTTTCCTAGTTTCACTCTCCAGTTTTCAAGTGACTTTTCATAATTTGAATTCTTGACACTCCAATTGGAATTACATTGGATCTACTTAATTCCTTTTACTTCCTATTATGTCCCAATCTAAAATCACTTTAACCATCTGTAGATAGTGATATTTGAATGCAAATTGTTGCTCATTGTTCCTCTTTTATTCTTTTTATTAATACCATTAACATGCCTGTCTGTGTTAATAAGCATCATTCACCTCATAAAACTCCCAGTTACATAACATGCATGAAACTAACCTTGCAAATCTTTGTAGTAGTGTAAAATAGATTGACACATTACTGACTGTTACAGAGATCCAAGTCCAAGCAGACCAATTAGCATCTTCAATGTGTGTAAAACTGTTAATTTTCAGGTTAAATTAGATACTATTTTGCAAGTATGTTTAATTCTGTGGTTCTCAAATGTTTGTTTGGTTTTTATTCTTCCCTAAAGACTGTATTCTCTTTGAAGGTTTCTTTTTGAAATATTTGCCTCTTTAGAGTAACTTATTAATTTGCGATGCTTGATTAATATGCACAGTGTAGAGTTTATTCTCTCCTTATCTTTAGTATTTATTGAATGTGAAAAGATCATTTGTCTTTATTACTATACAAAAGTGAATCTCACATATTAATGATATGACAAATATGGAGATGTCTTTTGCTTAAGGGAGTCAAATGCATACATAGAGATTGACTTTATATTTTTATTGTGTCATTTAAATATTTAGTTGACAACTGTGCTTATTTTTTGCTTGCTTGTTTTGCAGTTAGCTACTTGATTCAGCAAGAATATTCTGTTGGTCTGCCTAAGCTAACCTAATAGAATACTACTGATTGCCTGGCATAAGTCACAGAAATGTGTTCTCTCTGGTTCTAGTGGCTGGAAGTCCAAGACCAACATTCCAGGTGTTTGCTGAGCCTGCTCCTCCTGGCTCATTTCCCTGTCCTTTCCTCTGAGTGCATGGAGAGAAGGATCTACCTTTGGCGTCTCCCTTCTGCTTCTATAAAGACCCTGGATTAGGAAGTCGCACTCTCATTTAGTGTTCATTCCCTCTTTAATGTCCCTATCTGCAAATGCAGTCCCATTTTGAGGCACTGAGGTTTATAATTTCAGCATATGATTTATCAAGGGAGGGGAACATGATTTATTCCGTAACAGATAATTATTGTGTATTTTGATATATTATAATAGTAAATTCTGTTAGTATAGTGAATAGCCACATTTCTATGATATTCTATCATCCACCCCTAGATAAAATAAAATAGTTCAATTTGATTTTAAACAGCAGATAAATTTTAGTATAAATATGTCAAAAAAGATTGTATGGTGAATATTTATAATAAGATCTATTTTTGTCAATCTGAAATTTGTGTTGAACTGGACATCTTGTACTTTCATTTGTTAAATCTGGCATCTCTAATGCCTCCTTCCCACCACCAAGTCTGCAACATGAATTCCCCCAGCCGCCAACAGCTGATTCTTTTCTGAGACAGGCCCTAAGCTGATTATAGCTCCTTGACCAAGACTCTACAGAGTCTTCATGCTTACACTGGATATGTCTTTAAAAATATAGGCCTGAATCACTTGTTCCAGCTGGAGTGTGGAAGTCTACCCTCAATCCAGAGCTCCCTTGCAGATCTGCTGAGGGCTTTCCTGAAGCTAAAAAATCACAGTTAAACGTCTCTGCCCAATCCTCCTTTCTAGTCTTCTCTTATTCCTCCTGTCTAACGATAACTTAGCACCTATCCCCTCTATTCTCTGAGCCTCTGGTAACCACTACCCTACACCAGGCTTTTATGAGATCAATTTTTCTAGATTTCATAAATGATTGAGATCACACAGTACATATCTTTCTGTGCTTGCTTTGCTTGATTTAATATAATGTCTTTCAGTTGTATCCATGTTGTCACAAATGACAGGATTTCATCCTTACCAAGATTGAATCATGTAGCCTCTCAATCTGTAAGTCTCATTATACTCTAGGATCTATTGGTCTCATGTAAGCATGGCTGTGCTGATGATGATACTGTGAAGTGATGGATGCTTCCAGATTCATCTGACAGTTCACGATACAAGTGAGCCAGTGAAATATCATTAGTCATCTGTTTCTATTAATTTGACATAGTCATCCACATGGGATTTCAATCAAAAGTCAGCAGATATAATCAGATTCTTGAATGAGTTATCTGTGACATAAGAAAGTCTTGGGAAAAGGGATCTCTTAATTGAATACAAAAAAGAAGAAAAGGGTTTGCCTATGACAAAAAATATCCTCTGAACAACCCATGAAACGATGTATTATGACCTTGACTTTACAGATGACAAATATCTTCTGAGGGCTGAAGTTATGTGCATATGAGCGTGACAAGTTGAATTATTTTAATTAAATAAATTGTAATTGTAATTAATTACAATGTAAATTGTAATTTACATGTATTCATGTATAGAATGTTTTACAGCAACATATCATATCATAAAAGTATATATGAAGCTTTTTATCTTAGTTGATTGAGACACAGGGGAAATGAATTTATAGATGTTTTACCAAGACAGATATTTATCTGTCTCACCAGCACAAGTGTGTCCATGTAGTCCTTTTTAAAGATTTACTTATTTATTTTGAGAGTCAGAGTTACAGAGACAAGGAGAGACAGACAGAGATCTTCCATCTGCTGGTTCACTCCCTAGATGGCTACAAAAGCCAGTGCTGGGCAAGGCCAAAGCTAGAGTTAAATGGGAAATGGGGCAGCCAGGACACAACCAATGCTCATATGAGATCCTGGCACTGCAGGCCTTGGTTTAACCCATTATGATACAATACAGGCCCCACAGAGTCCTCTTTTAAGACATCCTGGTAATATGAACAAACGGAAAACACACATAGGAAGTTTGATGTTTCTAATATTCTAAATTTAGATATTATTAGCCTATGAGATAGCTATTTGAATTGATTCTTTTCTTCAATACTTGCTAAATTCTTTATTTATCCTAGAGATATTTATTGAACCTCTGCTTTCTTTAAGCACCTAAATACTAGACAGCTTTTTGAGCTCCAACTGAGAAAGCAGGTTCTATGCAAAGTGCTACACTGAACCTTGAAGGTGATAGTGGACAATGTCTGGTAAATGTCTGTGCTTTATCATATAAATCTGCATTTTCCTATATATTTTTAAGTATGATCCACTCCGTCACTTATACTTCCTCTTCAAAAACATACACACAATTATATATTGTGAATCATGGTCCACATAGCAATCATTGTGGTGATGACAACTCAAAATAATTACAACTACTATCATCTACATAATGCTTTCATTCTTTTAGGATTTAAGCTAAATGCCTTATACAGTTTTCACCTAATGCTAAAAGCTCAAGTGCTGTAAGAAGATTGCCTGAGGTCCACAAGGTGTATTGTTGGGAATATTGGAAATGGAATCCAGAAACTTGATTTTGAAGGTGTATAATGCAGGGATGCCTATGTCCCATTGTGCCCTACTGCTCTTTCTGTGACTGCAAACAAGGCAGAGGCCCCTGCATGGCTGGAGTTTCTCTCCTGCATCCTGGTGGCAATTGAGGATGTTGCTTTACTTAAAAGAAGGGAAAGATTTCTAATGCACTCAGTCCAATATGGAAATTGTCAAGGGAGAGTCATCTCAAAGGGCAATGGTACCATGTCCTGTAGGATTGTTGTCAGCGATCTGCTTCCCACTCCAAGTGGACACTCTTTGACTGACAATGTACCCAGTAATCCAAATGAGAACAACTTTCACCCAATACCTATGTCAGTACCCATACCTTTTTTAAGCAAAAATGATATTTCAATCCCATCTGTGATTTATGCACAAACAACAGAAAATTGCAACAGAATACATGTATCAATATTCATTTTTTAAAATAAAGTATTGGATTTATATGGAAGGCTAGAATTTAAGTTTAGAAAGATTGGTCCATTCCACCATTATAAATTAACAGCATGACATAAGTCACTATGCAGCATGTAATTATTTGGTAATGAGTTGTAATCATAAGCAATTTCTCTAAGTGTAAATTAAGTATTCATTATAAATACCAATAATGATTAATTATGCTAATTATTTCAAATAAAAATAAGAAAATTCATTTTATATGAAATTATTTGGTTTCCATCAATGCAAAGTCTTCAACTCTCTTAACTTTAAGAAAAATAAAAGCAGAAACTAAAAGAGCATAAAGATATTTATATATACCTTTGTGTATATTACCAGAAGACTTCCTGAATAGACTCATGTGGCCATTTTTAGCCTATATTCCTATGAAGTTTGGAGCTCAGAAAATTGAATCAGTATTTCCAGAAAAAGGTGGAACAGTTTTCTGTACTGTACAGTATGGTTCATCTTTCATATTTTAACACTTTAAACGTACGTGGTAAGTAACCTTCTAATTTCCTTGGTACAAACTCATGACAAAGATTGTTCTCATAATTATATCAGAGAAACTTAGTTGGACTTGCTTTCCATTATTCCTCATTATTAATCTTGTATTCTAGGAAAATGGGCTCTACCCCCAGGCCATGAACACCACTGCTGCTTTAATTCTTCTGTGTTCTACATAGTATGACTTCTTTCCTTTCTGATTCCCAATTCATTCAATTGACTGAGTGCCTTTACATTACCTGTGTTAATTGATGGATTCACATAACATTAAGTTGAACATTTTAAAGAGAACAAGTCAATGAGTGACATTTAGTACCATGTTCTGCACTTCTGAATCTAGTTGGAAAACATATCTATCACTCTAAAAAGTGACCCTGTACCCTTGGGGCTGGCTCTGTGGCACAGCGGGTTAAAGCCCCAGCCTTCAGTGCTGGCATCCCACATGGGCTCCTGTTTGAGTCCTGGCTGCTCCACTTCTGATCCAGCTCTCTGCTACGGCCTGGGAAAGTAGTAGAAGATGGTCCAAGTCTTTGGGCCCCTGCACCCACGTGGGAGACCCAGAAGAAATTCCTGGATGCTGGCTTTGTATCAGCTCAGCTCAGCTCTGGCCTGGATGTTGCAGTCATTCATGGAGTGAACCAGCAGGTTGGAAGACCTTTCTCTCTCTGGCTTTACCTCTCTCTGTAACGCTGTCTTTCAAATAAATAAAATAAATTTAAAAAAAGGTAACCCTGTGCCCATTGAAGAGCTGCTCTTCATTTCTTTTGATCCCTTCAGAACTAAGTGTGTCTCTTCTCTGATATCTCAATGTCTCCCAATGATATAAAAGATATTTCTTTAGATGCTTGTAATGAGAAAAAGACACACACACAGGCACACACACACACACACACACAGAGAGAGAGAGAGAGAGAGAGAGAGAACAGCATAACAGCAGCAACTGATCTCTGCACTGTGGCTTCATTCTGAGCTGGAGGAATGTTTCTGTGCTAGGAGCTGGGCTTCTTACAGCTCTGCTTTTGCCCACCCCTTTCACTGGTCTGTAGATCTTTCTAAGGTGCAAACCAAAGTCTTTTTTTTTGACTTTGCATCGTTCTGGGCTTTCACGTTGCATATTTCCTTTCCCCATATACATGATGATCATTGTGAGCTCTTATTCTTTCAAGAAACATCATCTGCTCCCCACCTTCCTGTGCATCCTGTGCTTGGGTCTTTTGGGCTTTTGCCCCACCCACCATCCTCTTCCCCAGGTGGACATGGTAGTGTATTTCTTTAAATCTTTGTATAATCACCAGTGCCAACAGGTGAAAAGTCGCACCAGGCCAGCAGTCGAAGAAGGGAACAAAATAAATGTTCGCCTCAGTTCCTGTCCCTTTGGGAACCATGGAAATGCCAGAATGCTTTACTTTACAACATAGCTTTTAGAAACCCCATTTTTTTTTTTCAAATTTAAAACAAGGTACATATTAGCTCCCTTGCACAAGCAAACCACATGACCTGTCAAATTCACAACCAGGGTCACTGTCATTAGCTACAGAATGAGAGATGCTAGGCAGTGAGCAGGAATTCTACAATAGTTTCCTTACCGAATCACCCATGCTTTCCTTCATTAAGCTGCTTTAATTTTGGATTAGATTCCAGAATGAAGAAGTTCCAAAATCCTTTTTGTTGTGAAATTCTATTACCCTTAAGTGATGATTCTATTACTATTGTATGGCTTTTTCTTTGCCTTACTCTATCAACAAACAATAAGTGGTTTGAGATCAAGATTTCCACTTAGTTCACTGCTAAATGCCTTTTACGTAGAAAACATAACTGCCTAATAAATATTTGTTGAAGAGATGTCAAATTAAGCTATTATCTTCCCACAAAGTTCTACCTGGATTAATCGAGATGAATACATCTCTCCTATAGACTTACTTGGTGGTCTCGCTACAATTTGTATTACAGTCTGCTCTATCCAGTACTCATTTATGCATTTAAGTACCTGCGGTAAATTCTGTCAATGCCTGGAGAATGAGAACATATTTTGCTGACTTCTCACAGGGCTTGGCCAAGCACAGGTCTTCAGCTACTGTTAATGGTTTTAAAATCCCCATATGAATCCTAAAAAAGAACAAAGCATCTTATTCCAGAAATACCATGAGGCCACATGATGTCAGTACTATGACTTGTCTTCTGGGATGTCTGTCTTCCATAGATGGTCATTTCAAGGCCTTCGATGCTTACTTCATGCTAAACCTGTAGTTACTGGTGGCTCATGTTGCTTCCTTTGCTTTCCTCATATTTTGCAGGGCTCAACAGTGCTTTGATATTTGTTAATTTTTACCCAAGTCCCTCACTAGATCACTAGGTCCAATAATTATGTAAAATAATCAGGATCTGGATGAAATAAAGCAAAGAAATCTTTTCAGAGGGTTCTAATAGAAATGACCCTTCTCCTTTTTTTTTTTTTTTTTTTTTTTTGTATTTGGAGAGTTCTATTCAAAAACACTGCAGCATCTGTTTCGTGGGCTGTGAATGAAACTTTTATATTGATCTTTAATCCTTCCTTTTCCGTCTTTTTTTAAAAATTGGTTGTTTTTCTACTGTGATAAAGTAAAAAAAAGAAAGAAAGAAAAAGAAAAAAAGCAAACCAACAACTGAGACAAAATTTACTTAAGAGACAACTGGAAACAAAGAGCAGCACTTTTTTTTTTTTTTTTTTGGACAGGCAGAGTGGACAGAGAGAGAGAGAGAGAGACAGAAAGGTCTTCCTTTGCTGTTGGTTCACCCTCAAATGGCTGCTGCTGCTGGTGCGCTGCGGCTGGCGCACTGCGCTGATCCAGCCAGGAGCCAGGTGCTTCTCCTGTTCTCCCATGCAGGTGTAGGGCCCAAGGGCTTGGGCCATCCTCCACTGCACTCCTGGGCCACAGCAGAGAGCTGGCCTGGAAGAGGGGCAACCGGGACACAATCCGGCGCCCCGAACGGGACTAGAACCAGGTGTGCTGGCACCGCAGGCCGAGGATTAGCCTATTGAGCTGTGGCGCCGGCAAGGAGCACATTTTTATCTATCATGGTATTGCTAATGGGACAAAAATGAGAATAATCACTATATATAGTAAGGAAATTGTCAATAAGTTGTATAATAATGTACAGAGTGAAATATCATGGGAGCTTCAAGTAGTGTTTTTAGATCATACTGAGAAATTTGTCACTATATAAAGTTAATTAATAAGAAAGAAAAGTCAAATATATCTCATGACACTCATTTTGTTTGAAAATTTCTCACAATCAAACCAGAAGAAAATACAACACAAATTCCCACCCTGCTTCTGTGGCCCAAGAATATAAATGACATTACTTTATAACTTTGCATTGCTAAATTGTCAAAATAACACTAAAAGTACATTTATTGTTTTTAAAAAGAACACATACATGGGGCTGGTGCTGTGGAATAGAAGGTTAAGCCTCGGCCTGCGTTGCCAGCATACCCTGTGGGCGCTGCTCCACTTCCGATCCAGCTCCTTGGCAATGGCCTGGGAAAGCAGTGGAAGATGACCCAAGTGCATGGGCCCCTGCACCCACGTGGGAGACCCAGAACACGCTCCTGGCTACTGACTTTGGGTCAGCGCAGCTCCTGCCCTTGTGGCCATTTGGGGAGTGAACTAGCTGATAGATTTCTCTCTCTCTCCTTCTCTCCCTGTATTTCTGCCTTTCAGATAAATAAATAAATAAATATTTAAAACAAAAAGAATACATATAAAAAAGAGAAAATATACAAACTGGTGTGAACTATCAATATACAGCACCCTGCTCTCTCAGTACTATATCCCTGATCTGCCCACCTACTGAACTATGTGTGGTTTAAGGCCACACGTGGTTATGCTAACAGTTATATACTTTACCTAGATGCTTGGTTTATAACTGTGAGTCAGGGATATTTAGAACATTCATGGACGTTTTCATCCGGCGGATGGGAAATCCCTCTATCTGTGTTGATCCTTCTGTGTGTGTGTCTCCCTCAGTCTCTCTACTTTTCAAATGAATTAAAATATTTACGTTTTTATTTTTTTAAAGTTTATTATTTACTTGAAAGAGCAACAGAAATGGAGAGACAGAAAAAGGAGAGAGAGGGATCTTCTATCCATTAATTCACTCCCCAAATGATGAAAAACCATGAATTTATTTCAAATTAAACTAATTTAAAAATATCAGAGTCAATCATTTTTCCATTCAATTATTGTTTATAGCCGTTGTCTATATTCCCAATAGAGTCTTTCGGTTTTTTATTTGTTAAACGTCTTACTTGGCAAAGTTTTAAGCCTTTTTACTATAACATAATTTTAAAAGATGTTACCTCAAAAACTAAACAAAAAAAAAAAAAAAGGAAAGTGGATAGAAGGGAGGAGGGGGAAAGGAGGGAAGAAGGGAATATAATGTTCTTACAGCTGCAGCTAAAAGTCACAATGAATCTGATAAAAACTAACTAAAAGCTAAAATTCAAAAAATTCAGAGCTAGTGTTGTCACACAGTGAATTAGGCCACCCCTGAGACACCTTGCCTCCAGTATCAGAGTGCTGGTTTGTGTCCCAGCTGCTCTGCTTCCTGCTGATGTACTCTGGAGGGCATGGGGAGATGGTCCAAGTGCTTGGGTCTCTGCCACTCGTATGGGAGACTATGATGTAGTTCCTGCCTTCTAGCTTCAGCCTTGCATAGACCTTGCTGTTGCAGTCATTTGGGGAGTGAATTAATGGATAGAAGATCCCTCTCTCTCCTTTTTCTCTGGCTCTCCATCTCTGTTGCTCTTTCAAGTAAATAATAAACTTAAAAAAATAAAAACATAAATGTATCGTTTCATTTAATTCATTTGAAAAGTAGAGAGACTGAGGGAGACACACACACAGAAGGACCAACACAGATAGAGAGATTTCCCATCCACCGGAGAACTTCCCAAATGCTGCTAGGATTGGGGCTGGGTCAGGATGAAGTCAGAAGCCATGAACTCAGCCTGGGTCTCTCATGTGGGTTACAGGGACCCAACTACATTAATTATCACTTGATTTCTCCAAGAGTATGCATTAGCAGGAAGTCAGAATAAGGGGCAGAGCCAGGACTCAAACTTAGGCACTCTGATACAGGATACAGACATCTCAAGTAACCTTAATCACAACTTGAAATACTCTGCCCTTAACTTATCTCTTAATTTTAATTTTCCATGAACATTTTAAATTGTTCTTATTTGTTCTTTTAACATATTAACATGATTGGAATTTTCAAAACTCTAAAACTCAATCTAAGTTTCCAGGACAGCACTTGCCAATGCAATAGTCACTACGAGTTAAAATATAATTGTAAGATATTCACAAGTAATGTCTGCTGTACAATTTCTTAAATTGTTGTTTCATATTTTCCTACCATGAAAGAAAATTGTAAGCCACAGTACTATGATAAGAAAGTTTTGATAACTGAAATGTTTTGATTTCTAGCATTACCAAGCTTCAACAAAAATAGCTGAAATGTTTTAAAATGTATGTTTTAATAAAAATAATAAATGCCATATTTTATAATATAAATATAATCTGATAATACTGTTTAATAAAGCACAAATTTACAATTTAAGAATTCATTATAGTATATTAATAAAATAATTATAAATATAATTTTATAAGCTGTTGCCAAGTTGTAGTACAGTAAGGATTGGTGATAGGACCCTAGTGGGTACAGCTATGAAAGGACAATGTAAGAAAACTTATGTTGGAATTTTCATGTTTTTTGACTGTATTAGTGTGGGCATCCCAGTTGTGGTATTGTGTTACAATTTTGTAAGATGTTGTCATTGGAGAGAAATGGATAAAGTGACCCTAGGAACTTTCTGTATTATTTCTCACAGTTACATCTTAATGCATAATTATTTCAGAATGACAATTTTAATTTAAATTATAGTGTTTTGGCTATGAGATACATGAATATATATTTCGATCCTAGTAAATTTGCTAGTTGAACAACAAGAATTTAATCGTTGTGAGTCTGAATCTTCCCATTTATAAAAGGAGGGCCTTGGGGCTGGCGCCGTGGCTCACTTGGTTAATCCTCTGTCTGAAGCGCCGGCATCCCATATGGGCGCTGGGTTCTAGTCCCGGTTGCTCTTCTTCCAGTCCAGCTCTCTGCTGTGGCCCAGGAGGGCAGCAGAGGATGGCCCAAGTGCTTGGGTCCCTGCACCAGCATGGGAGACCAGGAAGAAGCACCTGGCTCCTGGCTTTGGATCTGCATAGCTCCAGCCTTAGCGCCCATTTGAGGGATGAACCAATGGAAGGAAGACTTTTCTCTCTGTCTCTCTCTCTCACTGTCTAACTCTATCTGTCAAATAAAAAAAAAAAGGAGGGTCTTAGTTATTGTGGGGCTTTTGAAATATTTAATGAAAGTATCTATATAAAAAATTTGAGGCTGGCGCTGCGGTTCAATAGGCTAATCCTCCACCTGCGGTGCCAGCACACCAGGTTCTAGTCCCGGTCAGGGTGCCGGATTCTGTCCCGGTTGCCCCTCTTCCAGACTAGCTCTCTGCTATGGCCCAGGAAGGCAGTGGAGGATGGCCCAAGTGCTTGGGCCCTGCACCCCATGGGAGACCAGGAGGAAGCACCTGGCTCCTGGCTTCGGATCAGTGTGGTGCGCCAGCTGCAGCGCACTGGCCTTAGCGGCCACTGGGGGGTGAACCAACAGAAAAATGAAGACCTTTCAATCTGTCTCTCTCTGTCTACTCTGCCTGTCAAAAAAAATTTGAAAACATGAAGTGTTGAATAAACTCTAAACACATATATTATGAAGTATGTTCCTCAACAACAGGAGTCACTGTGCACTTACTCCTCATGTAGGATCTTTGTCCTTAGTGTGCTGTACATTGAGATTTAATGCTATAACTAGTACTCAAACAGTATTTTTCACTTTATGTTTCTGTGTGGGAGCAAACTGTTGAAATCTTTACTTAATGTATGCTAAACTGATCTTCTGTATATAAAGAGAATCAAAAATGAATCTTGATGTGAATGGAAGGGGAGAAGTAGTGGATAAGGGGAGGGTTGCGGGTTGGAGGGACGTTATGGGGGGGAAGCCATTGTAATCCATATTCTGTACTTTGGAAATTGATATTCATTAAATAAAAGTTAAAAAAATAAAAATAAAAAAAAGAAAATACAACTTGTTAATTCATAGATGAATAAAATATTAACTACCCACGATTTCAAAAGCTGTAATAACGAGTAATGGATCTTAAACACTTGGCAACCAGATGCTACTGATTCAGAATTCTTATAGGCTTAATAATGGTCAGTGTCATATTTTAGCTTCCCTTTTCCTAGCCTGGCAGACCCCTGGATGCCAAAAAACATGCTTTCGGGGGCCAGTGCTGAGGCATAGTAGGCTAAACCTTCACCTGCTGTGCCAGCATTCCATCTGTGCTATGGTTCGTGTCCCAGCTGCTTCTTTTCTGGTTCAGTTCTGCTTAGACCAGGGAAAACAGAAGATGGCCCAAGTGCGAGGCCCCTGCATCTGGATGGGAGACCTGGAAGAACCTTCTGGATCCTTGCTTCAGATCTGCCCAGCTCTGGCTGTTGCAGCCATTTGGAGAATGAACCAACAGATGGAAGACTTTTCTCTCTGTTTCTCCTTCCTCTGTCTGTAACTCTATTCCTTAAATAACTAAATGAAATATTAAAAAATAAAATATATGTTTTGAAAACTACTGATTTTTTAGATACAGTGTCATAGTTGTTTAAGGAGTATGAGGAATCCTATGTAAGATCATTTAAATTTACACACGCAAATTATGTTAACATGAAAGAAAATAAATATAATTTAAGTTTATTGTGGATTTTGACACTTGCTCTCTATAAATTATCTCCTTTAACCTTCATACTAACTATTTAAAATTGGTTTTATTCATAAGTCCTTGATATAGACTTAGAAATAGACAGAGAGCTAGATAAATACCTTTCTTAGTCATACACCAGTGAACAGAAAAGTGTATTCAAATGGAACAGTCTTGGACATCAGTCAGTTTCCAGCATTTCTAAATGTTAAATATGCAGAATGATTCATTGATTATTTTTCCAAAAAAATTAAGGACTTTTTTTAGACAGAGGGATCCCTTGGAGAATGTTGTTCACCTAGCCCAGTGAGTCTTCATCAAGAGGGTGGTGATGCCAGAGAAGAATTAAGGACTGGAGTTATCCAGAAGGCTGGGTGAACACTGGGGATCCTCAACCTCCTGGATCTGCTCACACTTACCTGCCACTGCACACCCATCTCAATATTGTGATGGCATTCACACTGCTCAACAGTTTCCTTTGGTTGTCATAATTATGTACACTTGAAGCCATAGAAATAGAACCTGTGTTTGGATATGCTTCAATTTATCTGTCATTTTCCTTACCTTCCAAGATGTCAGTTAGCCATTAACACAGATGTATCCATGATCAAAATATGAATCAGAAAGTACAAAGTTAATGAAACATTCTGTCAGCTATTAATGCTTTCTGGAAGCTTCTAGAGGATTAGAAGAAATATAAACAACGGAATATCCCACAGAATTTTTCCACAAAGATAATGACTTATTTTTTTTTAAGATTTATTTATTGGGACCATCACCATGGCTCACTTGGCTAATCATTTGCCTGCAGTGCCGGCATCCCATATGGGCGCCGAGTTCCAGTCCCGGTTGCTCCTCTTTCAGTCCAGCTCTCTGCTGTGGCCTGGGAAGGCAGTGGAGGATGGCCCAAGTGCTTGGGCCCCTGTACCTGCATGGGGGACCAGGAGGAAGCACCTGGCTCCTGGCTTAGGATTGGTGCAGCGCCGGCCATAGCGCCCATTTTGGGGGTGCAACAGAAGGAAGACCTTTCTCTCTGTCTCTCTATCACACTGCCTAACTCTACCAGTCAAATAAGTTTAAAAAAAAAGATTTATTTATTTATTTGAAAGTCAGAGTTACGCAGAAAGAGGAGAGCAGAGAGAAAGAGAGGTCTTCCATCTGTTGGTTCACTCCCTAGTTAGCTGTGACAGCCAGAGCTGCACTGATCTGAAGCCAGGAGCCAGGAGCTTCTTCCTGGTCTCCCACATGGGTGCAGGGGTCCAAGGACTTGGGCAATCTTTGACTGCTTTCCCAGGCTGTAGCAGAGAGCTGGATTGGAAGTAGAGCAGCCGGGACTTGAGCTGGTGCCCATATGGGATGCTGGCACTGCAGGTGGCCACTGCATCACAGCGCTGGCCTCAGGACTTCTTTTTTTTTTTTTTTTTTTAAACAGAGGTATCCCCTGGAGAAGATTGTTCACTTTGCCAAGTAAAATTCTATAGGACCTAGGATGACCAAAGTATGATTTCATGATTCACACAGTTTATTGTTATACAAACCGAAAGTTTTTAGGTTAAAAATATTCAGAAAAGATGAGAAAAAGAACAAATCTCGCAGGGAACATGGTCTATAGACAGACAGGTGCATTAATCACACAGTGAGTGAATTACAAAATGAGTTAAGTCCAATTGCTCAATTAAGATTGAAGCTGTTTCTCTGTGAATAGGAAGTGTAATTAAAGTTTGAGGTTGGTCTTTACATGAGCAGTTCTTGGGAGAAGCTATCATAACCACCACAGCAGAGATCCAGGACCACAGCAAGTTCTCACCATATTAGAAGGAAGGTAAGGCTTGTAAGATTTCAAACATCCAAAGCTAATGGGATATATAGAACCTGAGCTTTCTACACACAAAGAAGCAGTTGACAGAGTACAGCCCTATCATGGACTCTCCTTTCATAGTGTCAAATTCTTGAGTTTGTACATATGTTTGTACATATGTTTGAATGGGGTAGTTGAAGTCAGTGTATGATATGAGGGGACTGATCAGGTATTAAGACAACTCTCCTAAGGCCACAGGGAGTTTTCTCCAAGTTCTCATCCGTGGCAATTGTTATGAAGTCACAGCCTCTGAGGGAAGTTTACTCCAACAATCAGGCTATGGATTTGGAGTCATTTCAAAGTTACATCACATGCTCATTCTGTTACCACTCAAACTGTTTACATTTTTAAAAGATGTATTTATTTATTTATTTGAAAGCCAGAGAGAGAGAGATCCTCCATTTGCTGGTTCACTCCTTAAACGCCGGTGAGAGCCAGGTCTGAGTTAGTACTCAGCCAGGAACCAGGAGTTCCGTCTGTGTCTCCTATGTAAGTCAGTGACTCAAGTGTCTGAGCCACCATCCACTGCTTCCCAGGCTCATTGACAGGGAGATGTATCAGAAGTGATGGAACTGGGACCCTAACCAGCACTCCCATATAGTGTGAGCATCTTTAGTAGCAGATTAACCTGCTGGACCACAGCACCTGCCCCCATTCTTATCAGTTTTTACTAGACACATGATTTGTGTTTGGAGGACATCTTATTGGTTTTCTGCTCAGTCCACATATCTTCCAGATGCATCACGTCCATATCAGACTAGTGTGACACTATTCAACGAGCTGATAAAATACCTCTAATTAAAAAGTCTTTACTAATTCATCTACTGAAAGAGAAGCATGACTCCTGAAAAGATATTTCCAAAGACATTAAAGAAATGGGATCTCATCAAATTGCTGTCCTCAACTCCAGTTCCATGTGGGTACTGTTACAAATGATTGAATCAACCTGTTATAGTCATTTTTCTTTTCTCTCCTGGAAATGGCATCACTATTGGTTATTCATCAATATCTTGGCAGGGAATTCAAGTTAACTATTTTTAACTACCTAAACTTTCCATATATGTGCTATGTAATTACTCAGCCACCCTACAGTCACTGTCATGATAAAGTACTTGTTGTGTATCACAGTTATTGTCTTCAATTTATAAGATAAATTTATATTCTCAGATGAATTCACTGATAAATATTTCATATACAAAAATGAAAATAAAATAAGACATCTCAAGGACAAGACTTAATTCATTAACTGTCAAGCATAAATTTAAACAACCTGAAAAATGGTCATGACATTTCCTGACTGCTATCTGAACATTCATCTACTCATGAATTATTAAACTCACACTTTAAAACACTGATCCAAAAGCTAAAACAAAAGATATCTGCCCTAACAAAATCTGAAACTTTGTAAATGAGAGTTTAATGCAGTAGGAAAAAAAGGATATTTTAACAGCAAGAGTGAGTCATTGACTATTGAGAAAACTAATACAAAATCTCATAAAATAGTACATTTATTTCACTGAAAATATAAACCAGCTGACAAATCTGGTACATGGAATATGCATATTCTAGACTAAAATGACATTAAGTTACCAAGTAGCATTAAGACATTATAATTAAGTGAACATAGAAAATGTTCAGAGCTGCAATATGGTAAGCAAGCACTGGCAGTCTGTTATATCTCAGAAAAAGCACTTTTGGAGAAACCTTCCAACACACTAATCCTATCTGCTGGATTCTTTGTTGGAAATAGTTTAATAATGAGATCAGTAAAAGGGAATGCACTTCTTATATCCATGATTTGCAGTGGAGTCTAAGTAGGTATTAAAAGATTCATTAAAGACATGGAGGCTGCGGGCAGCTGCTTATTGGAGGGAAGAGAAAGAAAGGGCAGAAGAACCAGAATGTGATTGAATTCTGTCTTGAGGCAGAGCTGGAAAGATCAAGAAAGAGTACTAAAAGAAAAATCCAATGAATTAATTGATGCCTGTTAAGGGAAACGATATGGATCAAGGATCTTTATGTCAAGTTCATGGAGCTGAGCTCAGTACATAACTTACACTTTAGCTTCTTTGGAATGAGGGGGAGAGATTGGCCTTTAATGATCGTCAAAGCGTTGTGCTAGTGGAAAAAATAAAATGTGTTCCAGCTCCTTGAAAGGTTGCAAACCCACGGTAAAGAGACAGCTGCTCAATTTTCTGATGAAAATCATTCCTGGATGCTGGATCGCAGGGACAGACAGTAAAGGGATAATGATCTCCCTCCTTGCTTTGAGAGACACCAAGCAAGAATGATCACTAATGTTTTGTGGTGCATCCAATTCCAGTGGCCAGTAAACAGTAAAAACAGCTTCTGAATTCTGACAACAAAGTGAATGTGCACTCTGATGTTTGATGTTTCCATGGATTCCAAGGTAGACGGCTAGGCAGGTTTCTTTTTAGTGCAGAAACCCCAAGCTTTGTTAACTCATTATCTTGGGCCCTGTGCGAACAGAAAGGAACCAGAGAACAGCAATGTGAACATGGACTTGCCCGAAGTAACTGGCATTGGAAAGCAGCAGAGGAGGAGCCTGCTGGTACCAGGGGATGCCCAAGCGAGGTTGTAAAGCAAGTTTCAGGCACAGAATCTATTGATTGCGCTTGAAAGCCATGCAGTCAGAAATGGAACAATACCACCTCCATTCAGTACCGCATGTCTGAGGCCATGCTTATCAAAACCAGGGGCCAGGGCAGACATGAAGGAGGAGATGAAATAAAATGGAAATTCAGGTGAGCAGCTGCTATTGTGCAGATGTTGTTTTTCTCTTAGAGATCCTTTTACTAGAAGCTTGGTCCCCAGTGTGACTGTATTGAGAGGGAGGGGCCTGTACAAGGCATAGTCAAATGAGAAGAGCTCAGGACATGTAAAGGCACTGCCCTTCCTGGGAGGGGACTGTGGGACCCAGGCCCTCTCTGGCTCTATGTTTGGCCTTGTGGTCTGTCTGTTGCACAAGATTCCTGCCCCCACCGTGAGGTCCTTGCCCCAGGCAGGCCAGTGCAGGTTCCCTACCATGGCATCTCCAGGACTATTAGCTAAATCAATCCCTCTTCTCTGTAAAGTTAGCCTGCTTCCCCTTATTTTGTTTTTGTAAAGAAAGACCAATACCAGAGCAGACTCAAGGAAAACGTTTTGATACACGAAGCTAAAGAGAGGCAGGAGCTGTGGCGTAGTAGGCTAAGCCTCCACCTGCAGCACCAGCATCCCATATGGGTGTCAAGTTTGTGCCCCTCTTCCTATCCAGCTCTCCGCTATGGCTTGGGAAAGCAGTGGAAGATGGCCCAAGTGCTTAGGCTTCTGCAGCCACCTAGAAACCTGGAAGAGGCTCCTCTTTCCTGGTGTCAGATCAGCCCAGCTCTAGCCATTGAGGCCATATGGAAAATAAACCAGAATATGGAAGACCTTTCTCTTTGTCTCTCCCTCTCTCTGTAACTCTACCTCTCAAATAAATCTTAAAAAACATATGAAGCTAAAGAAATCACTATCAGTTTTAATATAAAAGCTGAATTCTGTATACACAAAAGAGTTCACTTGATGTTGCCAGCTGTCAAAGGACTTCTACCTAAATGTATCCAAATGGCCTTGGAGAGCACTGGGTGAGAGAGATTGTGACATAGCACATTTATTCTCTGAAATCTGCATGCCATGACTGAAGCCAACAAAAAATATTCTTGGATATGGACCAAGAGACTTAGGATATGCCAGTTGTATTTTCTGAGAATTATTTCAAAAATATATTGCTGATTGTTAAAAGATGAATCTGACAGAAGGATTGAAGGATTTCCGTGGCAATCTTCACATTTGAACATGGACATGGGTGCCACAGTCAGCTCCTTCTATGGAGTGGTGGGTCCTTGTTCCCCTGTCTCGAGGTCCCCCTCTTCCTTCCACTATGGAGTAACTTCTTTCCATCAAGTGTCCAAGTGTGCTCTCTACAATCATTGGGGAAAAATCACCACTGAAGTTAGATCCACCTCAAGCTCTCCTCATCAAGGTAATCCCAAGTTTCTCCAGTAGTACATTTCAGAAAATCAGTGTATTCAAACTCAGGGGGGAAGGATGGATGGCAGAAAAGCAATCCAAGGGAAATTGCAGAGCTTAGTTGGGCAACCTTTGACATTTTACCACAAGAGTGAGGGGAAGGCGTCCATCAAATCCACAAAGCTGTGGCCTCTGTTGACTCAAACCCCTGCACACACACTTGACTCTCAAGAATGCAAAAATGTTTTCACTGACCCTTTACTGAAATCCATAATAAAGACAGTTTCCTAATGACATCAAATCCACAAAGTTAGAATTAACTTTTCTATAATAAAACTGTGTTCTTGGGCTGGAGCCGTGGCTCACTTGGCTAATCCTCCGCCTGCAGCGCCAGCATCCCATATGGGCGCCAGTTCTAGTCCCGGCTGCTCCTCCTCCACTCCAGCTCTATGCTGTGGCCCGGGAAGGCAGTGGAGGATGTCCTGTGTTTGGGAGCTGCACCGCATGGGAGACCAGGAAGAAGCACCTGGCTCCTGGCTTCGGATTGGCACAGCGCCAGCTGTAGCGGCCATTTGGGGGGTGAACCAACGGAAGGAGGACCCTTCTTTCTGTCTCTCTCTCTCACTGTCTAACTCTATCTGTCAAATAAATAAAAAAGAAAAAAAGAAAAAAATCATAAAGCTACTTATTTAAAGGGAGTCTGGGCAGCAGTGTCAGTGGCTTTTAAAAAATAAAAAATAAATAAAGAACTGTGTTCTTAGGGTAGCCTTTCCCACCAGTCTCCATCGATGAAGCGAAACATGACTCCAAACCTCAGAGACCAGGAGTCCCCCCTCCCTCCCTTCTTCAGTTCCTCCCCCCCTCCTTCCTTCCCTTCCTCTCTCCCTCCCTTCCTCTCTCCCTTCCTCCCTTCCTCCCTTCCTCCCTTCTTGTTTTGTTTTTGATTAAAACAAAAGTAACACCAGCTGCAAAGTGATCAACGTGATGACAGAAGGAGAACAGCAATAGAGCATGGTACAGATTATTTTCTTGTGCAGATAGAGAGGCTGTCCTGTCCTGGTTCCCACAGTAGGAACGACTAGAACTCCAGACACCCCTGACTTCTGTAAGGTCAGATATATGTCACTGCTTCAAAGGCAAAACCACAGGGACATGAAAGAGACCCACGGCTCTCTAGGACCTGAGGTCCAGGAAGAGCGTGGTGCAGAGTACAGAGGAATGTTCTGAGATGAAACATTGCTCTGTATTTTTGCAGTAGTAGATAAATGCAGAGATTTATCAAAGCACATTACTGCATACTAAACTTTGTTGCCTGTAAATTATAACAAATAGGAGAAAAATATTTAAAAAATTACAATGGGCGAATAAGAATTCTGTTTATAAGGGGGATCCTTTGGTTAGCTGCTAAGCCACCAGTTGAGGCACACGCATCCCATACTGGGTGCCTACACTCACATATAGTGTCTCTGCTGCTCCAGATTCCTGCTGATAATGTATCCTGGGTGGCAGGATTGAGCTCCTGGTTCCTGGCTTCAACCTGGCCCTGGCTGTTTCAGGGAGGGAACCAATGGAGAAGACACTTCTCTTTCTCTCTCTCTCTCTCTCTCTCTCTCTCAAATAATAACTAAGTTTTATATTTATATGTGGAGGAAAAATAAGGTAGTACACAGAAACCTGTAGTATTGAATGTTAACATTCCAAAAGACAAACAGCTGCTAATGTATTACAGAATGGGTAGAATAAACTTACAAAGCCTGGTATCTTCTTTAAATATTTATGCTTATTCAAAATTTTAATAATAATAAAAAAACTCCACAGAATGACTCTTTCTGCATGTACAGAGCATGAGCAGAGCCAAATTAAACTTCAATTCTGTCATTAGTAATATTATCTCTTAGGGACATAAATAGTTCACTTTTTTTTAAAAAAAAAAGATTTATTTATTTGAAAGAGTTACACAGAGAAATGTAGAGACAGAAAGAGAGGTCTTCCATCCACTGGTTCACTCCCCAGATGGCTGCAACGGCTGGAGCTGCGCCGATCCAAAGCCAGGAGCCTTGAGCTTCCTCCAGGTTTCCTAGGTGGGTGCAGGGGCCTAAGGACTTGGGCCATCTTCTGCTTTCTCAGGCCACTGCAGAGAGCTGGATCAGAAGTGAGCAGCTGGGACTAGAACCAGCACCCATATGGGATGCCGGAGCTTCCAGCCAGGGCTTTAACCCGCTGTGGCACAGGGCTAGCCCCAATAGTTCACTTTTTAAAAATGCCTTTAAAAATTATTTCTTTCGGCCGGCGCCGAGGCTTACTAGGCTAATCCTCCGCCTTGCGGCACTGGCACACCGGGTTCTAGTCCCGGTCGGGGCGCTGGATTCTGTCCCAGTTGCTCCTCTTCCAGGCCAGCTCTCTGCTGTGGCCTGGGAAGGCAGTGGAGGATGGCCCAAGTGCTTGGGCCCTGCACCCCATGGGAAACCAGGAGAAGCACCTGGCTCCTGCCATCGATCAGCACGGTGCACCGGCCACAACAGCCATTGGAGGGTGAACCAACGGCAAAAGGAAGACCTTTCTCTCTGTCTCTCTCTCACTGTCCACTCTGCCTGTCAAAAAAAAAAAAAAAAAAAAAAAAAAGAGAGTGAGAAAAAAATATTTCTCCCATAATGGTCTTCAAGAAATTTTTAATTTCTAACTCTATCTACCTGTCTATAATACTAATGGCTAATAACCTCTTTTGATACCTATTCAATTCTATAACTTTTTAATATATATATTTTCCCAAAAACTTTTAAAATAATTTTCATATATTATATATTTAGATGAAATTCATAAATTATTAAGATTTTCCTTATTAATGTGAGAAATTCTTGAGTTTTTCCTGCTTAATATTTTTTTCTGCATAGGCTCACAGGGATTTACATGCATATGGAAAGTCAACATGTTTTTAATAGTAGGCTATAACCACAAATATGACAGGTGCCTCCACTTATCTTCTGCTAGTATTTATAAAACAGTTGAATAAATTTAAATGCTATCTACTCATTTATTAAAATTTTTCTATACTTTTTAAAAAGATCTATTTTATTTCATTGAGTTATATTAGTCTGTGTAAGTGGAAATACTCTTTTCTGTATACTTAACTGGTGGGTCATAGTTGGTATATTTTTGTTTGTTTTCCTATTCTATTCCTATTCAGGATGGCCTGGCTGTTTAAGAACCTCAGGGCATAGATGGTGGACAAAGGAGGCCTGACCTCACACTGATTCTTGAGTTGGTTTCACATGTGTACTCGCTGCTACTCACTCCACTCTTGAGTCTAATACAGTCAGCATATTGTGTTGGTGGGTTCCTCATCTTCAGCATCTTCAGATTCAATCAACACAGAATAGGTTATTTGAAAAAAGTACCATCCATGCGAACATGTACAGAGTTTTTTTTTTTTTTTTTTTTTTTTTTTTTTTTGTTTGTCGTTATTCTCTAAACAATAAGGTACTTGAGCATCTAAGGACTTTGGCATCTACGGGAATTTTGAAACCAATGCCCTGAGGATTTTGATGGATGACTATACCGACATTAGATGTTCAGTGATTAGAATAAACGTCTCTACAAGGAGAGCAGGAGAATTCTATCAGCAATTGGCTCCTTGCCTTTTCACAAACTCAGTGGAATGCTGAGGTCTAAATTTATTTCCAATAGGTTGGGAGTTCTTCTCTCTAACCCTTTGCTACAAGTTGTTTCCTTCCTGCCGTGTAGCTTCCTTCCAACATGCTGCTTTATCATTTCTCTTGTTTCCCTTCTCAAACTTGTGCAAATTTGGGGAAGCTTTCCTTTACCACTTCCCAGAGACTACCTGCCTATACAGACACCTTTCTCCAGCCTGCATCCTCGACAGCGCATGACAGTGGAAAAGGAAATCTTTGAGGAACACTCTCTGAGTAACGCTTACAGACTACTTAGACTGTAGTTCTTGTACCTCCCCCTGACAAAACAGGTTTTGCAGATAGGAGCTGGGGCCTTGGAGTAAGATGAAAGGAATTACTGTACTGCAGTAACAGTACTTCTTAAAAGATACCAAGTGAGTGAGAGAAGAAAAAAATTTATACTTTGCACAAAACAGAGTTCACTTTCATCTTCAAATTGCCAGGTAATGGATTCCACTGAAACATAATGGATGTTTCTACTTAAATTGTGAGCTATGGTGTGGGTGTGGTAGCTCAGCAGGTTAAGCCACAGCTTGAGATGCCCTCTTCGCATATCATAGCACAAGTTCAAATACTGCTTCTGATCTACCTGACTGCTAATATTCCTGGGAAGGCAGCATATGGTGGTTTGAGTACGTGGGACCCTACCACCTATTTGGGAAAACTGGATGGAGTTCTTGGCTCCTGACTTCAGACTGACCCAGCACTAGCTCTTGTAGTCATTTGGAGAGTCAACGAAAGGATGAAAGATTCTCTCTCTCTCTCTCTCTCTCTCTCTCTCTCTGCCATTCTGCTTTTGAAGTACATAAAGAAGTAAATAAGTAATTATTTTTTTTTTTTACATTTGAGTTCCAGAACTGACTTCCTCATCAGAACAACTGATAGAGAAAATTTCCTGCTATCTGTCCTTTGATTTCTGTTCACTTGTACAGAGCTGTATTTCTGTTACAGAATAATATCCTTTTAAGAGAATAAGGGAGTCTCTTCCTAGAAACTCAAGTGGGGTCTGCATATGCATTTATGTGGCATGTGAGGAGCCAGAATCTCAATCTTCCATTAATCACCCTCAATCTAACTACCTTATTTCCACAGCCCTCGGAGATGAAAAGGTACAGCATTACCCCTTTTGACTTGTCTAGTAGGGACTTCCCTCAAATCCAGTCTCCCTACTGCCCCGGGTGTCTTTCTCCTTGGCCCCTTCCCTGGATAATAATGGTGTAGGTGATGAAGGGGAGAGCCTGCTTTACCCACAAAAGCCTATTCAAAAATATCCCCATTACATTTTGTATGCATTTTGTTGCTGTTATTGGAATTTATGAAGTTAATTCTATTGACTTTTTGTCGGTCAAGTTGACCTTTTTTGTTATCTGAAACTAATGCCTGTTTTGATTTTACTTTTATGTACACTATTACTATTTTTGAGATATTATTTTTGTTGTTAACTGAATTGCCTTTGATGTTTTATTTACCTTGAGATTTTATTCATACCAAACAATGAATTAAAGTACCATTTTCAACCCTATCAAGTAAATAATATTTTTCTCCTTTTCTATATCTGAAGGTATTGCCTTTATAAAGTTTGTCTTTAAAAATATTTCCTTTCTTAAAACACCACCACTCCTGTAGTATATTATTGTCTTAATAAAGAGCCATTTTGAGGCTGGCACTGTGGTGTAGTGAGTAAAGCCATGGCCCTACCTGCAGTGCTGACATCTCATATGGGCATCAGTTCAAGTCTTAGTTGCTCCACTTCTGATCGGACTCCCCATTAATGGACCCAAGAAAGCAGCAGAGCATGGCCCAAGTGCTTGGGCCCCTACACCCATTTGGGAGACCCAGAGGAAGCTTTTGGCTCCTGGTTACAGACCAGTCCAGCTCCAGCCATTGCAGCCATTTGGGGAGTGAACCAATAGATGGAAGATTCTCATTCTCTCTCTCCTTCTCCCTCTCCCTCTCTCTCCTTTGCTCTCTCTGTAACTCTGCCTTTCAAATAAATAAATAAATTTTAAAAAAGAAGCCATTTTGTTTAGTAGCATTTTATTTATATTTTATATCTATATTAGTCAATGTAGTAGTTTATTTTTCTTTTCTTCTTTGCCACTGTAGTCTTAGAATTGGGTTCTATTATTCAAGATATCATAAAAAGCAAGTTTTTTTTTAAGAATTATTTTACTTATTTGAAAGAGTAAGAGGGACTGAGAGACTGAGAGAGAGAGAGAGAGAGAGAGAGAGAGAGGTCTTCCATTGCTGGTTCACTCCCCAAATGGCCTCTATGGTTAGGAACGGGCCAGAGCAAAGCCAGGAGCCAGAAACTTCTTCCGGGTCTGCCGTGTGGGTCCATGGGCCAAAGACTTGTTCCATTCTCCTTTGCTTTCCCAGATCATAAGTGGAGCAGCCAGGACTGGAACCAGCACCAATATGTGATGCTAGCACTGGGATGCTTCAACCCACTGTACCACAGCACCGGCCCCACACACTCTTTTCTTTTAAGTTGATGGGACATAAAGGAGCTTAAATTTCAAATAAATAACATATGTGAAATACAATAATATTTAAGTATTTTAATGATTTATTTGCAGTTGCAAAGTAATGGAAAATGGAATAGAAAAGTTCAATTTTTAGAGGGCCTCAAGGTATGAATAGATATTTGGGGGCTATCTTGTTTTGTCAAAAGACAGAACTTGGATTTAGAAGATTAAGTTTATTAAATCTAAGCTTTCACTTGAATTCTAGAAGCTGGAAATAGAATATCTCAAATTTTATTTTCTCACTCTGTATCATTGTATAAAATTCAAACTGTACCCCTGTAGATTTACTTTTATCTTGAAAGATAGAGGTAAAAGAGTGTGGAACAACACAACTACATATAAGAAGCCTAGGATGAAACTGAATACTTTGCATGTGTGTTTATGAGTATTTATCAATCTATATCTATATATTATATATCTATCTATTGATGAATAGATTTTTCCTCCTGATTCCAATTCTCTCATTTCCCAACACCAAGTGAGTGTCCAATGTTGAGTTCAATCTGACCACTGATGTCTAGAATTAGTACCACATTCCACAAGGTGCTGTTTCAGCAATAACATAGGACATCTGGAAAGCATCTCCCAGTGTGACATGAGAGCAGGTATCTGAGTGACAAGTGCAGCGACCTGTGTGCACATCCTCAGGAAGAGGCTGCAGCGCTGCGCAGTAGCTTGAATGACAGGGACCACGTTTGTTCTGTCACCATTGCACTTTCAGTGCCTTTCAATTTCAGCAACAAATTTCATGCTCACTACACACCAGTTGATGCACTGTCTCCTCTGTGAAGAACTTCCTTGTTCCATCAGTGCTAACAAGTAACAGCCATGTGCTGTCTAAGTGTGTCCACATTGCTGATAGACCAGTGCTCCCATGCAGGCAGCAGCTCTCAAGTAGGAAGTGCCAGGACTCAGTTTCACACCTCACTCCTCCATAAAGCCTTGCTGTATCTCCCAGTCCTGCCCTTGAGGTGGTGTTGAAGGGAGCCTCTTGGAAAAGCTATGCATCCCTCACTCCCACGCACTCTGCCAGTGACACAGATGCGATCCAAGAGGCAAAGGGTACTTTGGCTATTACCATAACATCAGAGTAAGATACTTGACTCTGTTGCAGTCCCCTTCCAAGCAGAGTGCAGATGCCTGTAAAATCACATTGAAGCATATTGAAGAGCTGACGTTGAGTCTCCAGGTAGCCCCAGAGTCTCCTAATCTGGACTTCTTATTATACAGAGGGAATAAATCCTTAAAATTGATTTAAAAATGGGTCCCTCCCCAGCTTTCCTTTTTATTCAGGTATTCAGCCAAAGGCCATGTACTGCACTGCGTAACTGTAGAGAACTGCTCACACGTCATTAGTGGGATTTGTTGTTTGCTTCCTCCTGTGTACTGTTAGCATCTGATAAAAGAGCTTATAGATATTTATCTTTGCATGCCTGTAACTATGTTTGCTCAGTGTATGAATTTGCACATTTTGACTTAGGGGAGTTTTCTGATCCTAGAACTTCCTGTAAAATCCTTTCTTTCCTTCTGTAAATTTTCTCAACCCTTGAATCTTCCCAGAAGTCTTTCTCTGCATAATTGCAGTACACATTTATGTGTCCCCAAAGCAACTTACTTGTAGCACTTTATTTATGGATTTAAAACATCTATACAAAGGGGAAACCTGTTGAAGTGAAATGGACACTATGAGAAACAGTGACTTGATCAGCTCTTGTCCTGACGGTTGATGTAAAATGTAATACTTTATCCATGTTCTGACAGTTGATGTACAATGTAATACTTTATCCATTTTAGTATTTTTTTTTGTTCTAGTACCATTGGTTGAACTCTAATTAACACACAATTATTCTTAGGTGTTTAAATTTTAACTGAAAAGTGATCCCTGTTAGGAATTTGGAAAACATTATGCTGAGTGAAATAAGCCAATCCCAAAGTGACAAATACCACATGTTCTCCCTGATAGGTGACAAATAACTGGGCACCAAAAAGGAAACCTGTTAAAGTGAAATGAACACTATGAGAAATGGTGACTTGATCAGCCCTTGCCCTGCCTGTTGATGAACAACTTAATACGTTATCCCTCTTAGTATTTTTTTTTGTTTATTCTACATAATACTTTTAGTTGAATACTGTAATCAATACACAGTTATTCTCAAGTGTTGAAACTTAACTGAAAAGTGATCGCTGTTAAATATAAGAGTGGGAATAAGAGAGGGAAGAGATGTGCAATCCAGGACATGCTCAAGCTGACTTACCTCAAACGGTAGAGTTAGAAACATACCAGGGGACTCCAATTCAATCCCATCAAGGTGGCATGTACCAATGCCATCTCACTAGTCCCAGTGATCAATTTCTGTTCACAATAGATCATAATGATAGGACTGAGAGCCAAAGGGAGCACATAAACAAGACTAGTGTCTGCAAACACTAGCTGATAGAATAAAAAAGGGAGAGAACGATCCAACATGGGAAGTGAGATACACAGCAGACCCATAGAATGGCAGATGTCCTAACAGCACTCTGGCCTCAGAATCAGCCCTTAAGGCATGCGGATCTGGCTGAAAAGCCCATGAGAGTATTTCAGGCATGGAAAGCCAAGATACTCTGGGGGAAAAAAAAAAAAAACAAAAACAAAACAAAAAAAAAACACCTAAATGAAAATCTCCACGAGTGAGATGATCCCGGTGGAAAGAACAGGTCATCAAAGAAGGAGGTACCTTTCTCTGAAGGGAGGAGAGAACTTCCACTTTGACCATGGCCTTGTCTAAATATGATCAGAGTCGGCGAATTCAGGGGGCTTCCATAGCCTTGGCAGCTCATGGCAAGAGCCTAGGGTGATTACTGAGGCCATAAACAAGAGTGTCAATTTGTTAAGTCAACAACAGGAGTCACTGTGCACTTACTCCTCATGTAGGATCTCTGTCCTTAGTGTGCTGTACATTGAGATTTAATGCTATAACTAGTACTCAAACAGTATTTTTCACTTTATGTTTCTGTGTGGGAGCAAACTGTTGAAATCTTTACTTAATGTATGCTAAACTGATCTTCTGTATATAAAGAGAATTGAAAATGAATCTTGATGTGAATGGAAGGGGAGAGGGAGTGGGAAAGGGGAGGGTTGTGGGTGGGAGGGACGTTATGGGGGTAAGCCATTGTAATCCATAAGCTGTACTTTGGAATTCTATATTCATTAAATAAAAGTTAAAAAAATCTATACATATTTGTTATAAAGTTTAGATCGTAGGTTTCTTTGTGTGTTTCCAGCCCATTGCACCAGACCTGGGAAGGAGACAATGAGTGGGAATGGGGGTAGTGTTGTGGCTCTGCCGGGTAAGCCTTTGTTGTGGTGCTGGCTTCCCCTTTTATTGTGCTGAATTTGAGTCTCAGCTACTCCACTTCCAACCAGCTTCCTGCTAATGTACTTGGAAAGGCATCAGGAGGTGGCCCAAGTTCTTTTAGATTTTTACCACCCAAGTAGGAGACCAAATGGAGTTCCTGGCTTTGGTCTAGCCCGGCTATGGCTGTTAAAGCCATTTGAGAAGTTAACCAACAGGTGCAAGATTCTCTTTCTCTCTCTCTCTCTCTCTCCCCCCCCCACTCTCTCTCTCCCTCATTCAAATAAATAAAATAAATCCTTTTTAGAAAAGAATATGGAGATGCAGGAGGGACCATTTAGAAAGAATATCATTCATGCCGGCGCGTGGCTCACTAGGCTAATCCTCCACCTGTGGCGCCAGAACCCTGGGTTCTAGTCCCGGTTGGGGCGCCGGATTCTGTCCTGCTTGCCCCTCTTCCAGTCCAGCTCTTTGCTGTGGCCAGGGAGTGCAGTGGAGGATGACCCAAGTACTTGGGTCCTGCACCCCATGGGAGACCAGGATAAGTACCTGGCTCCTGCCATCAGATCAGCGCGGTACGCTGGCCGCAGCGCGCTGGCCGTGGGGGCCATTGGAGGGTGAACCAACGGCAAAAGGAAGACCTTTCTCTCTGTCTCTTTCTCTCACTGTCCACTCTGCCTGTCCAAAAATAAAAATAAAAATAAAAAAAGAATATCATTCATTCAGTCAGTCAGTAAGTACTGATCATGATAATTTCTGACAAAACAGACATTTTTATTTTTCCTCTCAAAAAACCTATTTTTTACATCAACTGTCAAGTGGAAAAATAATTCTTAACTACAATAAATTCTACCTGTGGAGAATATAATATTCCATGGAAAGATACAGTCTGAATCCAAGGAAAATCTCCCAGTGAGAGTGATCCAAGATGTGGAGAGGGTCAGAAATAGATAGGAGGTCTCTGAATGCTGAAGGAACGTCCTGGAGTGAGAGCACCTGTATCTTTGAAAGGTAAGGAGTCAGATTAAAAAAGGACAGGGATGCCACAGTAAGCAATTAGAATTTATCTCAGAAAAAAAGGCAGCCACTTATGGATCATGATAGATATAAGGAGAAGATGAACAAATTTGTTTTTAATTTTTTTTTTTGACAGGCAGAGTGGACAGTAGAGAGAGAGACAGAGAGAAAGGTCTTCCTTTTGCCATTGGTTCACCCTCCAATGGCTGCTGTGGCCGGCGCTGCAGCTTGTGCACCACGCTGATCCAAAGGCAGGAGCCAGGTGCTTCTCCTGGTTTACCATGGGGTGCAGGGCCCAAGCACTTGGGCCATCCTCCACTGCACTCCCTGGCCACAGCAGAGAGCTGGCCTGGAAGAGGGGCAACCGGGACAGAATCCGGCGCCCCGACCGGGACTAGAACCTGGTGTGTCTGCGCCGCAAGGCGGAGGATTAGCCTAGTGAGACGCGGAGCCGGCCTGCTTTTTAAATTTTAATTATTTAATTAATATATAATATCAATTATGTCCTTTTGGGGTACAATATTATAATTTTAAACATGTATAGAATGTGTAATGATCAAATCCGGTGATTAGCCTTTCCATCTCCTCCAATATCGTTTTTATGCACTGGGAGTCTTAAAATGTTTACCTCCCACTGTAACTATTTTGAAATGCATAATTAATTGTTGTAGACAATAACTTTAGGACTATCTCCTCTTTAGCCATGTTTTTGAAATAAAAATTATTTATTTATGTTTATTTAACAGGTAGAGAGACACACAGATATCTCCCATTTACTGATTTACTCCAATACCAATAGCTGGAGCTGGGCTGGGATGAAGTCAGGAGCCAGGAACTCAATCTAGGTCTCCCATGTGGGTGGTGGGGACTCAGTTCCTTGAGTCATCACCTGCTGCTCCCTAGCATCTGCTTTAGCAAGAAGCTGGAACTGGCTAGAGCTGAGACTTGAGCCCAGGCCCTCTGATATAGGATGGGGATATCCCCAGTAGTGTCTCCACTGCTACATCAGACACAGTTCATTCTGTGTTCTGGTTCTGTCATTTCCCCATCTCACAACGCCCTCTCCTTCCCCTTCCTAGTTTCTAGGGAACTCTTAAAATGAGCATTTGATGACTTTTGGGGAAAGGAGTGGATGGTTATGATGAGGCTGCATGCTATAGAAAGACTTGGAGGCTACTTTTCTGCTTCAGAGATTTCGGATGTTAATAACTGTGTACAGGATGGTAGCATTTCCCTAAGGTTAGAATCACAAGAGATTTGTGTGGACATGAGTTTAGATCTGGACCTGTGGAATTTGAACTGTCTATCCGACAATGCCAGGAAAACACAGTCTACAGTGTCTGAAACTATATTTGACTAAGCTGTAAGGTCTAAATGAACAACACTACAGCAAATGCAGTGCTTACTTGCATTTACTCGTGAGAAAGCCCAGAGTCCCTCCAGTCAACCACATCTCCGGCAGCCTCATCTCCATGCCTTGATTTTGATTTTCTTCTCTCATCAGCATTCTCCATTCTCCAGTTTAGAAGTCAATTGTGTATTTCAAGCCCTTGCCTAACACTTTTTTTTTTTTTTTAACAGGCAGAGTGGACAGTGAGAGAGAGAGACAGAGAGAAAAGTCTTCCTTTTGCCATTGGTTCACCCTCCAATGGCCACCGCTCCCGGCGCACTGCGGCTGGCGCACGGCACTGATCCGATGGCAGGAGCCAGGTACTTATCCTGGTCTCCCATGGGGTGCAGGGCCCAAACACTTGGCCCATCCTCCACTGCACTCCCTGGCCACAGCAGAGAGCTGGCCTGGAAGAGGGGCAACCGGGACAGAATCCGGCGCCCCGACCGGGACTAGAACCCGGTGTGCCGGCGCCGCAAGGCAGAGGATTAGCCTAGTTAGCCGCAGTGCCGGCCGCCTAACTCTTTACATTTATTTCTCCTCCATGACTTAGTTATGATAATCTGTGTCCCATTACAATTAGTTACAGAGGTCAAATCAAGTGCACAAATGCATAATTACTCAAACATAACACAAAGATTTCTTGCTCACCAATGGCACTTGTAGTGAGCAGGCTCTTCGCAGCCATTTTTCACATTCAGGACTCAGCATGATAGATTTGTCTTCTTCCATGGCCTTTTAAGTCAAAACCCCTGGGTTTCGATTTCTGCATAGAGCTAGAAGGGGAAATGATTCCCAAGAGTGTGAGTAGGAAGTTTACATGTGCCAAGAATAGGGAGATCCATGTCATATCTATTTACAGAGCAAGCTGTAGTTCACTTATGAGGCCCCACCAAACTACCTTGGTCCAGGATGGTTAGAGAAAGAAGGTGATATTACATTAAAAAGGGAATTAAAAGTTCAAGGTCACAAAGGGCAGACTATTTTGGAGTTGTCCCAGACTAGAGGAGAAAAAGAAGCCATGATAAGTAAATGTACTATGTGTGCCTGGCTTGGTCCACGACTAGAAATGGACATTAGGGAATTTTTCCATGAATTTTAATGAAGTCCATAGATCAGATAATCATAGTGTATCACTATCAATTTCTGACCGTAATAATTACACTATAGTTATGTAGTTAACATTTTGGGGAGCTCAGTGTACATGACAATATTATTATGTTTTGTAATAATTTTCATTTAATTTTTCTCCACAATGATAATTTGCAGATAGCAAAGAGAAGTATC